>NC_089588.1:33753324-34053324 GCF_019320115.1 Miscanthus floridulus | reverse complement strand
ATATAGCTAAAATTTTTACAATGGCTAGAGGCAGTACCACCATTCATATTTATGGTGAGATCCATCTCTGTTGCTGAAAAGGTTCTCCCTGCAAAATTCTTGCGATACATGGACAAGGATACTGTATATTTGGAGTGCTCCTTCATCTTGTTGCCATGCCAATTTTTCTTGCCAAAGTGGTTTAGCCAGAACCACCCAAACCGATGATAGAAACTATACAGCCATGCATAGATTGGTGAATAAACTATTCAGCCAAAGCAGAAACTTAATAGTAAATGTAAACTACATTAGTTCTCAGGGGATGCAGGCAGGTTTAGCCACTGTTTAGGTAAGTTTATCATCAGAAATAGAAAAAAGATCTACTTGTATGAGAAATATGTAACAATAATCATCAGTAGCTAGTTCTCAACGAAAGAATAATAAATTTTACCCACTTAAATCTAAATTCACCATCTGTAATCTGTCCAAATGGTAATTATGGAATTCAAATCAAAACACTTTAAAATGGTAAAAAAAACAAAATTAGTATGACAAACATCCATGATTTGTAGCACCCTGATACGGGCCAGCAAACTCTGCTGTCACAGCATGTGGATCCACATACAAAGACAGAGTTGAATGGTTTCCAGAAGCAGAGGTGAATGGTACTCACAAACAGAGTTTTTTTGAGGAACCGAAACAGCAAATATCCATTCCAGCTCTTGCTAGCACCGGATAGCCTCCACTCCTTATTGATCAGATGCTAGGACCATCTTGTCCTCAAAATGTCTGATTAGCTCGAGGGTGGGGTGGTTGGGATGGACCTCTGCAGCGCGTCTCAGTGCAGCCTCTGCTTCCTCCACCTCCACCACAGAGGCACCCTGGCAGCCAATTCTGACAGTGACTTTCTTAAGTGCGGTGAGGTATTCCAAACCAATACTGCTGCAGTAACCGTTGCAATCCTTCATGGTCTGGACGAAGAAAAAGAATTCGAGAAATTCAAGGCATGGCATAATGGTAGGTGCTATGCTGCCTTCACAATCATTTTTAGTACCAAACGGCATAGCATCCTCCCCATTCCACATATGAAACAAAATGCTGGAGTCCTCATTTCGCAGGAACTGGACCATTGAAGAAAGCATCGAACAGGACCTCAGCTTCTTGAAATACCCACCTTCGGCAATGTTACTGATTGTCACCGTGGAGCTTGTTGGAAGTAGGAGATCATGGAGCTCTGGCATTGTACCAATGACTTTGAGGTCCTGCTCATCCATGTCAACCACATGCACACACAATTTCTTAAGTTAGAAAACGGTGCGACGAGGCTAAGTTTGGGAATTTTTATAGGAGAATCGGGTTCGGTAGTGGTATGGCCTTAGGGCTTGTTTTAGTAGCTTGATATACTGTCTCGAGCGTAAAATAGGTGGTTTAGCAACTAGATCATCGATTTGGATTTTTGAGCAGCTTTAAAAAGCGTGCAAGACACGTTCCCGAACGGTTGCAGCGTTTGGCCGTTGAGTCCGCTGATGCTCGCCATCGCGTCGTGCTATGTCCCTGGTCACGCTGCGCTCTGTCCGTCGCTACCGCGTGGCCACTGCTGCTGCTGACCCTCACGACTACACTGTGTGGGCTTGCCCCGCCTGCTTTGCCATCACATCGACGCTCAATGACGCTGCGCTGCTGCCTCCTAAGACCGGCGCCAGCCACTGTGGTGCGCAGGGCCAAGCCACAGTTGTCTTGCGAGTCAAGCCACTGTGGCTGCACGTCGTCATGCCGATCTCGTACGCGCACGTGGAGCCATTCCCCATCGCGCTGCCGTCCTCTCCCAATTAGTGATTGCGCCATGCCAAGCTCCTATCACGTCGCCTTAAATGGCGTCACGCCGGCCGATCGAGCCACGCCAAGGCCAACCTGCAGAGCTGGCCCCATCCTTGTAATTGTGCACGTTGAGAGGTCGAGTTGGAGTCCAACTTGCACGTTGAGAGGTCGAGTTGGAGTCCAACTTCACGCCAAGCTTGCCACTGCTGCTGTCGTACGGCGTCTGTCTTCAATTTGAGTTTTCCCCACCGTCGACCCCCTTAAGTCTGAACGGCGTTGTCCAACCAATTTGCATTGCATAGTCCACCTCTGTCCAATTAACCTTGCACCCAACTAGCCCGGGTAGTTAGCTCGCGATTGGAGTCGTCCCGACGAGCTTTCATCCTCTAGTGAGGTAATGCGGGGCATTCTCCTCGCGACGGTCTGCCATGGCCGTCAGGACGGGTGCTCGGCTAGCGCGTCGCTTTGTGCTCCGTTGTTTCAATTGAGCGGTGCCTTTGCGTCGTGTTGACTTGGTTGCCTCGCCCATGTAACAGTTTCGCCGGTGGAGCAGCAGGTCACCGGGGACGCCATCGCTGCGCTTGCCATGAACCGGAGCACTCCCACGCACGTGGTCAACCGCCTTGCCAAGTCTCACGACCGCGTCCAGTCTACCCTACACGTCAGTGAGAGAGGGAAATAGTGGAAAGGACTACGGTTCCATTTGATTGAAAGCCGAGGGCTCTTTTGCATAAACGTCGGCGTGCGCGCGGGTCTCCCCTCCGTGGGCCGTGGGTCGAGCCACGTTGGGCCGCGTGCAAGTGCGCGCTGCGTCGGAGTGGGCCGAGTTGCTCGTGTTTTGGGCCACACGGTAGATTTAGGTTTTCCTTTTTCCAGTGAAGTGATAAAAGGGTTTTTAATTTAGTTTTTAGCTAAACTTTGAAAAATAATAGTAAATTCTATAAATGTCCAAAATTAGTGAAACAAAATTTGTTAGGTTCACAAAAATGCTATCTATTTGTTAGTGTAGTTAGTTTACAGTTAGCTATGATAATGGTAGGTTCATAAATTCAATTTAGAAAGCTTAGTATTATTTAGCTTAATATTTGTAGGAATTTTTGTAGCAAATTGATGATAGGTTTGGCCATAAAATTTTTATAGTAGGTTCATTAGATTATTATGTACTCACTGTAAATTTTGTAGCCCTAAAGTAGGTTGATAAATAGAGTAGCTAGTACTCATCGTTTTATCATATATAAAGTAAATCAGTATTAAGAGTAAGGATACCTTTAGTTGCTAAGAAATATATGTCATGCTTCATACTTGTTAGTGGTAACAGTAGGTAACTTAGCACCCTAGTCAGTAGAACTAGCTTAGTAGCTTGATAGATGTATTTTTATTTTAAGAGTTGCTCTTACCGTGTTACTAAGTGTTGCATCATCATTTCATGCATGAAGATCATGAGTTAGTAGAGTTTGTGCCTACAGACGAACCAGACTATGAGGAGGTCATTGAGAAGTACGAGGAGGCAATTCTCGTATAGGAGGGAGCCCCGGAGCCATTCGATGCTGACTTTGTTGACCCACCGCCTGCCCAAGGCAAGCCCTGGTGCATAACCCCTATTTTGAATGATTATTGAATATATATATGATGTGCATTTACGTCATAGGCATTTTATAGAAACTACATGCATAAATATATCTACCTATGAGTCCTACTAGTATAGGTCGAGTAGCTGCTATGCTCAGGATTTCGGTAGCGTGAGTAACCTGCCTTTACTCACAGTAGGTGATAATTATGATCACTCATGATAAAATGGTGGAAAGGAAAATGGTGACCGGGCAGGGATATGGTTTGGGTACTAGAGGTGTAAGAGGTTGTGTCCTGCGGCCAATAAGGCATAGCTTGGTTACACTTTTTCCCTATCTGTGTTGGTTAAGGACCAGCCATTGCATTGGACGCTAGGCAAGTCATAGATTTATTATCCTGAGCACATACTTGGGTATGGGCGTAGGGAAGACTTGTTGCTCTCTTGTCATGGGTTTTAGGTCTTTCTAGACCGACTGATTAGAGGCGGGGATGGTGGAGGTCTAAGCACTACACTAAGTCCGGGACTTAGGAGCGGGGGCTTGGAGTCTAAGTTTGGACGGGGAGCTAGACCCCATGACAGGAGGGTGATAGGTTGGTCCTGCTTGTGCCTAGGGGGCAAGCGGGTGTCGATGTTTGACCACCGATAGCCTACCACGAGGGTACCCGGGGCAGTATGTTCGGGCTTTAGCATATGCAGAACTCGACGATAAACGCAAGAGACAGTCGATTTATCCTGGTTCGGACCCTCGATCTTTGATCGAGCAATAGCCCTATGTCCAGTCGGTATTTAGCCTTTGCGTTGGATTGATTGTAAAGTGTTGTGTTGTACAATTGTTGTCTTGAACTCCCGATCCAAGGAGCCCTGCCCTCCTTTATATAGTCGGGGGGCCAGAGTCCTAGTCGGTTTACAATGAGAGTTCCTAGTAGGATTACAGAGTAATACTGCTACTAAGATTACAGGAGAAGAATCCTAATTAGACTAGGTCTTCTCTCTTCCTTGCGGGATATCCCATGGGTCTCGCACCGACAAGCCCCCGAGCACTTCATGGTTGAGTTCTAGAAGCCTCGTCTTGTTCCTTCAAGTCTCGTCGAGCAGGAACAAGCATCATCCGAGTTCTTTCTTGAGCGAAACCATGTAGTGTTTCATGAGATCTTTGCGTGGTGTGTACCTTTTTGAAGAAAAAAGTACCCCCATTTGGATGTAGTCCCCAAGCCTCTTGCTGTTTGGCACAAGGAGCTTGAGGGTCTTTTCTTGAAATCTTCCTGATTCAATGTTGAAAGGTTCCCCGACTTCCTTGTTGAAAAGAGCTCTGATTTAGCTATGTTTGAGTTCTTTTTATCTTGTGGCCTTGAAGTCGCCTGTCTTGAAGAAGTGTTCTAAGTGACGTGCGCTTTTTTGAAGAAAAAAGTGCACTCACTGAGTGTAGCCCCCGAGCCTCTTGCTATTTGGAACAAAAAGTTGGAGGGTCTTGAATCTGAGTTGTTCGATAGAACTATATACCTCTCTTTTTGCAGCCCCCGAGCATATATCCGGGTTGTTTTGTTCAGGAAGAACTCGGATGCAGAGTCTTGGCGTATTCTCTGGTAGTCTGCTATTGTCAGATGTAGTTGTATGGTGGTGGTTGAGTGTAAATGCCTTTTGTTCATGGGTTGTACTGTGTTGGTATATTCTTCCGAATATGCTCATCTTCGAGTACTGTTCCCTCTCGCCTGAGTCTTCCATTATTGAGTCCTGTCTTTTCACTGTGTCCTTTGTTAGGCTTATTTCATTGGTACTCCTAGTCCATGTGCACCGCTCCTTTGATCTATAAATACCCTCCCGGAGTGCTTGTTTTCATCCATTGAATATTCCGTTGAAACCTTCGTGGTCATGAACATGGTAGTTTGTGAAGTAGAGCAGCCCCTGGGCCTGTTTTGTAGTTCTTGTGTGTCTTGTCGTAGCTGGTGAAAGTCTTGTGATAGGGATTAGAGGTAGGCTAATCCCACAACAGCATTGTACCAGGATGTATGTGGCGGTAGTTGGAGGAAGCCTTGTGATGTGGGCTTCGTTCCTTCATCTGGCAGTTTTGGGTTGATCCTCGTCACCTGTCCTAAGACTGTCCGGTGCAGATTAACACCATATCTAGCATCACATCGGTCTTGGGTAGACAAATGCCCGCTGGCCTTCTCTGCTCCATGTTGTCCTGTCGTGCTGCTGATTTCCGCCTTGGATGCACTGCGTCCGTCCTTTGAAGAAAATAGTGTAGCCGATGGCGGTTTGTCCTTCCGAATAGCAATTTGGGACACGTAGTCGTTCTAGAGCCTAGCCGTGTCCGGGTTCCTCTTTGCTACTTTGATTTTCATGGTGCCGAGTTCGTTGGGTCTTGTAAGATTTGTAATCTTCTATTTTTGAAGTTGCTTGTAATAGAGAGAATCTTGCCTTCTGAGCTGTCATTTATTTTTCTACTATGGTCCTGGTTGTTCATTAGATTCTCAAGTTCTTTCTGTAAGAACCGAGTTCTTATGTTCCTTGTGAGGTAGCCCTTCTTTTCTTCATAGCTGACGGGTTGTTTTTGTAGCAATCTGATAACTCCGCCGTAGTGCTGGATGGATAAGTCTAAAATCTGCCCGTTGAATTGTACCGTTGTGTGGATTTGTGCCCTCCGTCTTTTTAGCTGCGTCAGTAAATGGACCGTTGCGTTCTCACACGGTGCTTTAACGGGCCTGGTGGGCCATTTTTATCACTGTAAAATCTATTTAAAGACCCTTCATCTTCTTTTTCTTTACTGCCTTTCTCTTGCCTTGAAAACCATAGCTCTCAGAAATCCGCCGTCGCCATTGCCGCCACCGTCTTAGCACCGCCGTCCAAACTTTCTCTTCCCCTAGTTGCTTTTTTGCCTCCGTTAGTACATGGGTAAGAAGAAAACCGCGAGCAAGTCCCAGTCTAACTTCGTGGACGAGGAATCATCACTTTCTTTGATCGAGAACCAAGAATTTGTGGCCATGAGGGCTGCCCAGAAGGTTTGGCCGGCTCCGACAACAACCGAAGAGTAGCTTCACGAGCTTGTCAGCGACGGCTTGATCCAGAGCAAGGACTTTGCTGAATGGAGAGCTCCAGGCGAGCATCGGGTCCCTGCTCCCGGTCCTGGTGAGATCATCCTCTTTGTCTCCTTTGTCCATGCTGGACTCTGCCTTCCCGCTTCTGCCTTCCTCCATCGATTCCTTAATTATTTTGGGGTTACTTTGAACCATCTTACCCCCAATGTTGTCCTCCATCTTTCTGTCTTCGTTCATCTTTGCGAAACCTTTCTTGGAATTCCTCCTTCTCTTTCCCTCTTCTGTTTCTTCTTTCATCTAAAACCACAACCCTGCCGTGATGACACTTCTGTTCTTGTTGGGTGTGGGATTCAGTTCCGTCAGGGTCTCAAAATTAAATTTTTTGATTATGACTTAGTTGACTCTGTGAAGGATTGGCGTTCCGAGTGGTTTTATTCCACCAACATGATTCCTCCCCTTTCCGTTCATTCTTCTTCTGGTCCCACGGTTAACGATCGATGGGAAAAGAAACTCTTGACGGATTATGAGAACCAGGCGATCAAGCCGCTTGTTGAGAGGATAAGTACTCTAAAACAGCAAGGTTTGACCGGCCTTGGTATTATTTCCAGTTTTCTTCACCGTCGAGTCCAACCTCTTAAGGAGCGAGAAAACTTTGGTTTTGAGTACTCTGGGGCAGAGGATCCTTCTCGTATGGTCCCTGCCCTTGAGTTGACCGACGAGGAGGTGCTTGAGCGTCTTCGAAAGATGCTGAAAGGGGTGAACGTCGTTCCTTACGCTGTTGTTGAGTATTGCGCTAAGAACCCTCCTCCTACTGTGAGTTGTTTTTCTTTATTCGAGTACTTTTTGAATTTCCTTTGTGGTCTCCACCTTTGTTTAATCTTTCTCATCTGGTTGTCTTACTCTTCTTTGTAGGAATTGGGGCGCAACTTTGTTGTCCCAATCCCCCTTGATGTCCTCCCTGCCGTGGTGAATACTGGGGAGGATCTTGCTGGGGCTTATGTAACCAGTAAGTTCCCAATCGCCAGTGTTTCCTAGAGTTTCTTCCGGATTTGTTGATGTATATGAAGAATATGTTCCTCGTCCAGTCCCTCGAGGTCCTCATAGTGTCTCGAAGAGGGGGCAAACAGATGGTTCTTCATCTGGTCTGCCTGCTTCCAAGAAGTCTCACAAGCCAAGTACTCGTCCAGGTACTCCAGTTGTAGCTAGCATGCTCTTAGGTGAGCATATTAATACTCTATGTCCCTTTGTTTTCTTGTTTTTATCTTGAACCAAGTACTTTTGTTCTTTTTTCAGCGGGTGCCCTGGTGGCCTTGGTCAAGACCGAGGAGGAAGAGGATGATGAAGTACCACTTATCATGCGGCGGTGAGTTGTTTTCATATTTTCCCGCCGTTGAAATCCTCCTCTTTGTCTTGACTTTTAGTCTTGATCTTTTTGTAGTAATTGGACGTCGGGTATGGGTTCTTCTGAGGCTCCTGCGCTAGTTTCTTCTGTAGCTCCGGTGTTGAGTTCTTCGGTAGCTCCGGTGCCGAGTTCTTCTGGGGCTTCGGTACCGTCTTCTTCCGGGGCCCCGGTACCGGCTATACCGCTCCTACCGGCAAGTGGCAGGGACATTTTTGCCGCCATGGTCCCCCCTGCGAGGTCCTCTTTTTGTTTTGCAAAGAAGAAGATACCAGGGTGAGTGGATTCTGGTTTTGTCTCTTTGCTTCTGTTTTCCTTTTCTCTTGTTCTCATTGGCGAGTTCTTTTATCAACTTTTAGGCCTTTGTCTTCTCTTGTCCCCCCGTTGACTTCTTCTCAGCCCTCTGTTGTGAGTACTGAGCCTCAGGACTCGCAGCACACTGCTAGTGAAGTGGTTGTGGGGGTGACAAGGCTTTTTGGCGATGATGCCGCTGCTGACTTGGTTGCCCCGGAGGTGATCGTGGCCATTGCGGCGGGTCCTTCTGAGGGATTGGCCTTGGCTTCCCAGGAGATTGCTCTGGTCGTGCCTTCTTCGCCTCGGCCGGCTTCTCCTTCTCCTTCTCTTGCCTCTGGTGGTCCTCCTTTTGCTGATGATGTGGTGCAGCAGTTTGATGCCACTCATCGGCTATCGGAGTTAACTGCTGCATGGGGAAGCTTATCGTCCCTTGCGACTTCTTTTGGAGAAAAGCTCCAGGTAAGTTTTTTCATCGTTCCTTCTTTGGATGTTCGCTTTTCTTCTATCCTCATTCCTTGTTTTTCTTTGTCTCTTCTTGCTCAGTCCTTCTCTCATGATCATACCGGATTCTTTTTCTCGTCTGAAAATGAGAAAAAGTTGTCTTCCGAAGTGAGCGCCCTGAAAGCTGATCTTGACCTCCTCCGGGCCGAGATGGAGGCTGAGCGTCAAACGCATCAGGAGGAGGAAAAATCTCTTCATGCCCGGGTTGTTGAGACCGAGAAGCAGAGGGATGCCGCTTTTCAGGAGGCTCAAAAGAATTCGGAGGCCGTGAAGAACTTGGAGGCCGTGAAGAAGGAGTGCAACGGTATTGCGGGTACTTTTTGTTTCCTTCTGCATTCAAATTCTCCTTTCTGCTGACTTGTTGTTTGTTGTCTTGTCCAGCTCTCCGGGTTGAAAAGTAGAAGCTCTCGGAGGGCGTTGAAGAAATGAAGACTCTTGTTCGTACAAGTCACAACAAGGCTGAGGAGGTAATTACTCATGCTGAAGAGGAACTCATGCTTGCTAAGTTGATTAGGCGTGGAGCTGATAGAGATCTTGTGCAGGCCCAAAAAACTATTGAAGACTTGTCTGGCAAGTTGGCGGCGGCTACTGAAAACTAGAAAGCTTTGTGGAAATCCTTTCGTTCAGTAGCCGACGTTCTCCGAACTCCAGCGGATGATGGGCAATCTTGGGCTCAGTTGATTCCTCGAATTCCGACTCGTTTCCAAGAGTTTGTGAAGAGGTGCGCTCAACTATGTACCAAGAATGTCCTGGCCCAGGTCTGGGTTCTTGCTCCAGCGGGTCCTTTGTCCAAGATAGCAGAGGAGGTTGATAGTCAAGAATACATTGATGCCGTTGAGAGGATGGAGCCTGAAGTTGAAGACTTAGCTAGTAGGATAGTAGATAATCTTAATATTGTTCTCCCTTCTCCTGATGATGAGGCTTGATATATTTGACCTTTATGCTCGTGCCTTGTAATATGACATTATACTTCTTTTTGAATGAAGGTTTTTTGTTGATGTCTTCTTTGCCTGGATGCCTTGCTTATTCCTCGGATGATTTGTCCGATTGGTCAGAGTTACTAGACTTTGCCGAGTACTTTGTCTTTCTCTCGTCTTTGCCTTGTAAACAATTCTGCGCGCTATCTTGACAAATTTTCTTGATCTATCAAGTACTTTTCTGCCCATGTAAACAACTCGTTATATATAGATCTTTGTGTTGACGACCTTTCTTGATCTGTCGAGTGCTTGTCTGGCCTTCTTCTATGCCATGTAAACAACTCGTTATATGTAGGTCTTTGTGTTCTTGGGTATCTCCACCCATTTGGATGTAGCCCCCGAGCCTCTTGCTATTTGGAACAAGTAGCTGGAGGGTCTTGTCTTGAAATTGCTCTGGTCTATGCCCAGGCTTAGTTTCAGTTGTTTCGGGTGTTAGCTTGTTAGCTACCCTCATCGGCATGCTCAAGCATCTTTTCAGCTATTTTGCTTCGGCCGGGATGCTCAGGCATATTTTCAGCCATTTTGCTTTTTATTTTGGGTGTTAGCTTGTTAGCTACCCTCATCGGCGGGCTCAAGCGTCTTTTCAGCTATTTTGCACTCGGCCGGGATGCTCAGGCGTCTTTTTAGCCATTTTGCTTTTTATTTCGGGTGTTAGCTTGTTAGCTACCCTCATCGGCGGGCTCAAGCGTCTTTTCAGCTATTTTGCTCTCGGCAGGATGCTCAGACGTATTTTCAGCCATTTTGCATTTTATTTCGGGTGTTAGCTTGTTAGCTACCCTCATCGGCGGGCTCAAGCGTCTTTTCAGCTATTTTGCTCTCGACAGGGATGCTCAGGCGTATTTTCAGCCATTTTGCATTTTATTTCGGGTGTTAGCTTGTTAGCTACCCTCATCGGTGGGCTCAAGCGTCTTTTCAACTATTTTGCTCTTGGCCGGGATGCTCAGGCGTATTTTCAGCCATTTTGCATTTTATTTCGGGTGTTAGCTTGTTAGCTACCCTCATCGGCGGGCTCAAGCGTCTTTTCAGCTATTTTGCTTTCGGCCGGGATGCTCAGGCGTCTTTTCAGCCATTTTGCATTTAAGAAACAACTCGGAGGGAGCCATGAGACATATGTTTGTCGAGAGATAATCATCTTTATTGATCATGAATATTGATGTGTTACAATGATACATAGCGCTATCTTTGTTGATCATGAACGTTGATCTCTTGTGTCCTGTATACATATTTTCCCTTGAGTTGTTTTTATGCGTAGAATCTTCGTAGCTGACTGATGTGCCATGTATTGTTGACTTCCTTTCCGTCTTCAGTTATAAGCTTGTATGTGCCTGGTCCGATGACTTTTTTGACTATAAAAGGACCTTCCCATGGACTGAGTAGTTTGTGGCGTCCGTCGGTTTTTTGTACTCTTCTTAGTACTAGGTCTCCGACTTGTAATGATCGAGACTGGGTATTCTTGTTGTAGTGGCGCCTTAGTCCTTGGAGGTATCTTGCTGATTGCAGGGTAGCGTTTACTCTGACTTCTTCTGTACTGTCGAGTTCTAATCTTCGGGTGTGTTCTGCTTCTCCTTCGTCGTATTGCTCTATCCTTGGTGACGTCTAGATCAAGTCTGCGGGTAGTACGACTTCTGATCCATATATCAGGAAGAAAGGTGAGTATCCTGTGGCTCTGCTTATTTGAGTCCGTAGCCCCCATACAACCTTGGATAATTCTTCAATCCATTTTGATCCATAGTCTACTAGTTCTTCGTACAGTCTTGGTTTCAATCCGGCTAGTATGAGTCCATTAGCCCTTTCTACCTGTCCGTTGGCTTCTGGATGTGCGACTGATGCATAATCTATGCTGAAGCCACAATCCTGTGCCCAACTTTTGAATTCTGTAGCTGTGAAGGGAGAACCCAAATCTATGATAATTCGATTGGGCATGCCGAAGCGGTGCATAATGTCTTGGATGAACTCGACTGCTTTGGCTACGCTGTATTTTGCGAGTGGTTTGTATTCGATCCATTTGGTGAACTTGTCAATTGCTACAAAGATGTACTCGAAACCGCCCTTTGCTTTCTTGAGAGGTCCTACTTGATCCAGCCCCCAGCAGGAGAAAGGCCAAGTGGGTGGGATGCAGATGAGGTTGTGGGCTGGCACATGAGCCTGTCTTGCGAACATCTAACAACTTTTGCATCTTCTGACGAGTTCTTCTATGTCTTTCAAAGCGGTTGGCCAGTAGAAACCAGTGCAAAATGCTTTGCCGACTAGTGTTCTTGAAGCGGCGTGATTTCCACAATGCGAAATGCTTTGCCGACTAGTGTTCTTGAAGCGGCGTGATTTCCACAGCAACCTGAGTGTATTTCGTCTAGGATTTGTTTGCCTTCTTCAAATGAGACGCATTTTAGGAGTACTCCTGATGATGCGGCTCTTCTGTATAGCTTGTCTCCTACCAGGACGTAATTCTTGCTTCTACGAACGACTTGTGTGGCTTCCTATTTTTCCGCTGGCAACTTATTCTCTTTGATGTAATCAATAAAAACCTATGTCCATGAAGTGTTGATCACCAGAATCTGGTTGCCTTTGGCTGTGAGTTATGTGGTTGTCTCACCGGGTTGTTTGATAGAAGGAGCTGATAACTCCTCTATGAATACGCCGGGTGGGACCTTTGCCCTATCGGATCCAAGCTTGGCAAGAACATCTGCTGCAATGTTGGAATCCCGCAGGACATATAGAATTTCTAATCCTTGGAAATGTTTTTCGAGTTTTCGGATTTCAGCACAGTAAGCACCCATGTTTTCTTTGGTGCAATCCCAATCTTTGTTGACTTGGTTGATGACTACTGCCAAATCGCCGTATACGAGTAGTCGCTTGATTCCGAGGGTAATAGCCACTCTTAGCCCGTGTATGAGAGCTTCATATTCTGCTTCATTGTTGGTAGCTTGCCATAATATCTTAAGGACATACTTTAGTTGTTTTCCGTCCGGAGAAATTAGGAGGACGCCTGCACCGACTCCGCCTAGCTTGAGTGATCCATCAAAGTACATCTTCCAATGATCAAGGATGGCGCTTGACATGGGTTGTTGAATTTCTGTCCATTCGGCAACAAAATCAGCAAGGGCTTGGGATTTAATTGCTTTCCGCGGGGTGAAATCGATGTTGAGAGCACCGAGTTCAACCGCCCACTTGGATATGCATCCTGTTGCGTCTTTGTTGTGTAAGATGTCTCCTAGTGGGAAATCTGTCACCACGGTAATCTTGTGGCTTTCAAAATAGTGATGAAGCTTGCGTGAAGTGATCAGTAGGGCATAGAGTAGTTTTTGCACATGCGGGTACCGGATTTTTGATTCTGACAGTACTTCGCTGATGTAGTATATTGGGCATTGTACTTTATACACGCGCCCTTCTTCTTCCCGTTCCACTACTATCGTTGTGCTGACTACAGTAGAAGTTGCTGCAATGTATAGCATCATGTCTTCGTCTTTCTTTGGAGGTGTGAGGACTGGTGAGGAGGTGAGGTATGCCTTAAGTTTCTTGAAAGCTTCATTGGCTTCTTCCGTCCATTCGAACTTGTCTGTCTTCTTTAGCAGTTTAAAGAAAGGCAACCCTTTTTCGCCGAGTCTTGATATGAAACGGTTGAGTGCCGCCATGCAGCCTATTAGTTTTTGTACATCTTTGACGCTTCGAGGAGGGCCCATCTCTGTTATGGCTCGAATTTTCTTGGCGCTTGCTTCTATTCCGCGATGACTGACCAAGAATCCGAGTAGTTGTCCTGAAGGAACTCCGAATACACACTTGTTTGGGTTCAATTTCCACCTCCACCTTTTCAGATTCTCAAAGGTTTGTTTTAAGTCTTCAATTAGTGTATCCGGATTCTTTGTTTTTACAACCACGTCATCCACGTATGCTTCTACATTTTCGCTGATCTGATTACCAAGGCATGTTTGGATGGCTCTTTGGTAAGTGGCTCCAGCATTCTTAAGTCCAAACGACATGGTCCTGTAGCAGTAGGCGCCAAATGGAGTGATGAAAGATGTCTTGCTTTGGTCCTGTTCTTTTAATGCGATCTGGTGATATCCGGAATAGCAATCAAGAAAGGATAATAGGGCAGATCCTGCTGTTGAATCAACTATCTGATCAATGCGTGGTAGCCCAAACGGATCCTTTGGACAGTGGTTGTTGAGATCTGTGTAGTCAACACACATGCGCCACTCGTCCGTGTTCTTTTTCTATACCAGAACTAGATTTGCTAGCCAATCTAGATGGAGGATTTCCCTGATGAATCTAGCTACCATTAGTTTTGTAATTTCCTTTTTTATTGCTGCATTCTTGTCGGGAGAGAATCGTCATAGTCGTTGCTTCATAGGCTTGGAGCCTTCATTGACATCAATTCCGTGCTCAGCCAACTCTCTTGGGACCCCTAGCATGTCGGCTGGCTTCCAAGTGAAGATATCCTTGTTGTCCCGAAGAAAGTTGGTGAGCGCGAGTTCCTATTTTGCTAATAGGTGGGCACTGATGGTTGCCATTTTTGAGGGATCACCGGTGCCTAGGTCGATCTGCTTGACGTCGGCTTCTTTTGCTGGTGCTAGGATGCTTGGTCTTTTAGCCGGTATCTCTAGTTCTTCTTGGCTTATTTCTACGGCAATGGTGGCTATTTCTTTTCTTCCATTGTTTGCCTCTGATTTTGCTACAATTTGGATTGCTTGAACATCACAGTCAAATGCACGCTTTAAATCACTTCAAAGAGAAAGAACGCCGTTAGGCCCTAGCATCTTAAGCAACATGTACGGATAATGCGGTATTGCCATGAATTTTGCTAGTGCTGGGCGCCCGAGGATTGCGTGATATGATGAATCGAAGTCTGTGACTTCAAACTTGATGAATTCTGTGCGGTAGTTTGAGGGAGTCCCAAAAGTAACCGGTAGAGTGATTTGTCCAAGTGGCATTGCTGCCTTGCCGGGTACTATGCCATAAAAAGGCGTGCTTGTTGGTGTGATCATCCCGGCGAGTTGTAGTCCCATCTTCCTTAGAGTTTCTGAAAAAATGATGTTGAGTCCGGCTCCTCCATCGATTAGTACTTTCGTAACAGTCATACCGGCAATGGTTGGATCTAGAACCAATGGGTAATGGCCTGCGTTTCCTACGCTGGTCCATTGGTCTTCTCTTGAAAATTGGATTGGGTACTCTGACCAGTTGAGATATCTTGGTGTAGCAGGTTCTGCTGCCATGATGGTTCGTAATGCTAGTTTTTCTTGATGTTTGCTTCTGGAGTCTGGAACCCCGGCAAAGATTACTGCCACTGTCCCTCTAGATTTTTGGAATCCCTTGTCTTCATGGTTGTCTCCTTCTTTTTTCTGATTGTCTTCTTTATTATTTCCCTTGCTATCTTTTCTAGTGTATCTTTCGTTGAAGGTGTAGCAATTTCCGATGGTGTGCTTTCCGTTGGGGTGCAAGGGGCAACGTATGTTCTCAATGTCGTCATATCTTCTGGGCTTGGTAAATTTCTTTGATTTGCCAACCATTGCTACTGTGTTGTCTGGACCTCGCTTTCTCTCCTAATGTCTGTTGTTTCGAGGATTTTGCCTGTCCGGGTTGTCTCTGTTGTTTCTATCCGGGAATCTTTCTCTTGTTTTTTCCTCTGTAGTAATCATCTTTTCTACTGTTCTTCTGAATTCTTTATTGTTTCTTGGGTTTTCTTTGCAGAAGTCTTGAAATTGCCACCTAGCCACGATTCCGTGAGAGAAAGCTTCGATTACTTCTCGTTGTGTGATGTCATGTACTTGAGCTCGTAGTTCGCCAAATCGTCGATAGTAATTTCTGAGACTTTCACCTCCTTTCTGCTTGAGTCCTTTTAATTCTGCGTGGGTGATTGGATGTGTAATGATTCCTGCGAAATTTTCACAGAAAGCTCTTTGCAAGTCTTTCCAATTTCTGATTGATCCTGGATTCAATTTGTCAAACCATTGAAGTGGCATGGTTTCTAGGGCCATGGGAAAGAACAAGGTTTTGATGTCATCGTCTCCTCTGGCCAATTCAATCGATTGTGAGTAAATCCTGAGCCATTGCTTTGGTTCGGTCTTGCCATCATACTTGGAGTGGTTGGACGGCTTGAACTTGTGAGGTAGTCGTATTGAAGCAAGTCTGTTTGCAAAACAGGGGAATCTATCGTGCATTCTGGCTTCTGTATATTCTGATTCTGCGCCTTCTTGCCAACTGTTGTCTTGGTGAGAGTACTTCTGTGTGGCTGTCCGGGTAGGTGCTCTGTTGTTGGCCTTTCTTGGTTGCTCGACTCGGTTGTTTTGACTGTGATTTCTTCGGCTCTCTTCGTTGTGACTTCCACTTGGTCCAAGTCTTTCGAAAGCGGACTTCCTTTGATTTTGATCTTCCTGTTCGTGAGATGTTGCTCTTCCATCGTGTGTCCTAAAGACTGTTGATCAGAGAAAGTCTCGGAGCTATTCTTGTTTTTCATTGGGATATGAGGTCACCCTGAGTTCTTCTAGTGCTTCTCGGATCTTATCGTAGGGTGTATTCGCTGCTCGTCCTTCTTCGACCTCTCATTCTGATTTTCTTCTATTGTACTCGGCTATGTCTGATTCATATTTGATCCAAGTGTCCTTTCGCTATTTAGCACAGCATTGACGTCCTTGTTTCAATTTGTTCTTTCTTTCTCTCGCTTGCCTCTGACTCTCAGTCTCACCATCGTGCCCCTGGATAAACGGTGATATGTTGGACTCGGATTCATCTGAAGACCTTACGTCGGGTGCTTCTAGGGGGATCAATGGTGATCGAGGACGGCGAATCATGAATACTTCTCTAGCGTGAGTTGTTCTGCCATCGTCGTTTATTTCCGTACTACCATAGCTGTTGACAACTTTAGTATAGGTTTCAAAGTCATAGATCAAATCTCCTTCTTGGTAGGGTAGAATTGCTGTTGTCGTATCGTCGACTAGTTGGGTGCCGTCATCCTCAGGAACGGTACCTGGCCAGTTAATGATGCAGTCTTGAGATGTTATGGTTAAAACGAGACCTTCCTGGGCTCCCTTCAGCGGCATTCTAAGCATGGGATAAGTGGATCCTTTGGGCCATGTCTGATAAGATGTTGCCATGTTGTGGAGTCCGAATGGAAGAGGACCCGACTTCTTTGAAGTACTCTGGGTGTACTCCGAGTAGTATTCTTGATAGGTTGACGTCATGTTCTGGAGCTTTGTCAAAAAAGAACTCGGTTTTCCGAAAGAACTCGGATAAGACTTCGTTTCGGAAGCGGAACTTGAGTTTGAATCGGATGCGTGAAGTCACGAAATCTGAGTTGGATTGGACATTACGAGCTGTGCGAATCTTCCGGTCAGCTGATCTGTTGTTGTCACCAAAATGGAAAAGTCATGATGATGATCTGAATCTTTGAGGAGACGGCCTTGGAGCTTGCCATCATCGCCTGCCTCGCAGATCCATGAACCGAAGATGAAGGTCGATCCCTTCGAGAAGATCATGTTGTCGAGGTCCATCGAGCTCTCAGATGCAAAGTCACCGAAAGCCCCTACCTGGCGCGCCAGCTGTCGATGTTTGACCACCGATAGCCTGCCACGGGGGTACCCGGGGCAGTATGTTCGGGCTTCAGTGTATGCAGAACTCGACAGTAAACGCAAGAGACAGTCGATTTATCCTGGTTCGGACCCTCGATCTTTGATCGAGCAATAGCCCTACGTCCAGTCGGTGTTTAGCCTTTGCGTTGGATTGATTGTAAAGTGTTGTGTTGTACAATTGTTGTCTTGAACTCCTGATCCAAGGAGCCCTACCCTCCTTTATATAGTCGGGAGGCCAGAGTTCTAGTCGGTTTACAATGAGAGTTCCTAGTAGGATTACAGAGTAATACTGCTACTAAGATTACAGGAGAAGAATCATAATTAGACTAGGTCTTCTCTCTTCCTTGCAGGATATCCCGTGGGTCCCGCACCGACAGCGGGGTGTGTGTTTTTGGGGTACCTAGCTAGGCACATTGATTTGTGAATCGCCGCCGTGTCGGTCTGACTTGTCTAAACTCTAGCACCGTAGTAAGAACTGAAAGATGGAAGGTGATAAAATAGAACTGATTGCTCAACTCTTGCTTGAAAGTAGAACAGGCGCTTACATAGAATGGCTAGATAATAAATTAATCATGGTTGCTAATAATAACATAAATAAGGACTCACTATTAGTATTGCTTTCTGCAAAAAGGAAATCAACAAACCATAAAGCTTTGCATATCCCTTGGAGTCAGGAATCTATTCTCACTAGTCGGATAAGTCTTGTTTGTACATTGTGTACTCAGGGTTAATTTACCCCTATTGCAGGTAATGCTTGAGGAGTACCGTTGTGTGAAGGATTCTTCTGGTGGGCACAGATGAATCCTTGTTCATTATCGATAGATGTTTATTATCATTTCGCTGTTTAATATTCCGCACTCTGAATTTGGCAATGTAATAATGAATTTCTAAGAACTCTAGATGTATGAAATGGATTAAGTACTGTAACCCATTCTCATTATTGGATCCTTGGGAAAAATGTGGATCTTTCGAGCTCTCCCTTGGGGTGTGCCCGACACAACCTGCCCGCTGTAGCTCGCTTTTGGGGTGCTTAGTGTCTGGTGGAAGACGAGCGCCTCCATAAGTGTGTTATTTCGGGCGGTTCTGCCACAGTTGGTACCAGAGCCAATAATGAGTTTATGAGTTCATCACTCTTTTTCAAAACTTAAAAATTTGACCAACAAAGGTTTGTGAAAAGTAGGATGTGATGAAATTATCTAAAAAAGTATAAGCCCTAGCAATATGGTCTATCTAGGATAGCGACACTAGTTTTATCTAATCAGTTTTCTATAGGCACACTGACTTACGTTGCGTAAGAAATCACTTAGCATACGGAAAGTGAGTGTGCGATGTGCCGAAATTTTGTGAATGCCGCTATATTCTAGCTTGAGTGAACGTATAGGCCGATGCATGCATCATGATAATAGAATCTTGCTTAAATTAAAATTCCCCCTACACGTCTAATTTGGACTAGTAAATTGATAGGATAACAAAAAGAATGCTTTAATAAATATCTTGTCATTTCTCTAATCCCTTGCTTCTGATCTGGAGAGTTGTTCTAAATGGATGATTCCTATCTGTTACAGATGAACCTGAGGTCCGTTCGTAGGAGCACCAGTGCCGGGGCGGGGCACGGTCTTGGCGAAGGCTAAGGTGAAAGTGGCCGGGCCAATGAGCACGGCAATGAGGAGAGCCATGATGCTCCAGTTTTGGCTCCTCCTCCTCCACCACCACCACCGCCACCGCCGATGACTCACGTGGAGATGATGGCAGAAATGATGGCTACTCACCACGAGTCAGCATGTGCCATGGAGCTACTAGGATAGGCTATCGGTGGCTTCGCCCGTGGAGGCCACGGGGGCAATGGTGGGAATGGGGGTGGTGCCCGTGGTCTTGAGGGACCCTGCTCTTATTAGGATTTCCTCAAGATGCACCCACCCACGTTCACACCGATAGCTGAGCCCCTAGATACGGAGCATTGGCTTCGCATTCTGGAGCAAAAGTTTCTGTTGCTCACCGTGACTGATGAGCAAAAAGTGCGCTTCACAGCGCAATAGTTGTTGGGGTCCGTGAGTGCATGGTGGGATACCTTCAATGCCATGCAACAGCTAGATCACCGAGTGACCTAGCAGGAGTTCACCACAACATTCAGAGAATTTTATATTCCTGCTGGTGTTCTCAATAGGAAGCTGACTGAGTTCATAGACCTGCGGCAAGGGGGTATGTCCGTGATGGACTACGTTAATAAGTTCAACCACTTGTCCCAGTATGCTGGAACTCATGTGGATATAGATGAGATGAAGACGGACTGCTTCTATCGTGGCCTCTCTTGCAGCTTACAGAAGGAGCTGTATACTGGGAACTATCAGACCTTTGGGGCGATGATGAATGCTGCCATCGCCATGGAGGGCTTGCAGCGGGATTCCCAGGTAGAATGGAAGTGCAAGCGAGTGGCTACGGGGTCTTCTAGTCAGCCCCATACTTAGAAATTATAGGTTGTCAGGCGGGTGCCCTATCAATCTTCAGGCGGGCATTCATTTCGATAGCCTCAGCAGACTGTTTAGGCTCCTTCCACGCAGTACCGTACACCTACTCAGCAGGTGCAACATCAGCAACCCCAAGGACAGCAGGTCCAACCTTGTCTAGGATAGGGAAACAAGCCTGATGCTTGTTTCAAATGTGGCAAGGATGGCCACTATGCCCAAGAGTGTCCGCAAAACCAGTCGGCCCAGTCTGCTTAGCCATCGGCTAACTCCAAGCTAGTCAAGCGGATAGTGATCAAGATGAAAGTGCCAGTCAGCTGATCTGGACAGGTGAATTTCACGGAGGCTGAGCAGGTATTGCAAAATGAACCGGTGATGGCTGGTATGTTCACCATTGATTCCCATCCAGCTTATGTATTATTTGATTCTGGTGCATCACATTCATTCATGAGCATGGATTTTGCACACCGGCATAATATACCTCTTATGGCTATACCGTTTGCCTATAGAATCAGTACTCAGGGTGCGCAGATGTGTGTTAATACTCGGACGAATACAGTGAGCTTAGTATTAGCCACTCGTACTTACCATCTCCAGTTCATGATACTGCCTGGGCAAAGCATTGATGCAATTCTGGGAATGAACTGGTTACATGTATATGGGGTAGTCTTGGATTTGAAGCAGAGAATTATGGAGTTATGGCTTCCTTCCTCTGAGGATAGGATGTGTCTTCTGATACCCTCAGATCCACCCTTACCTGTTGTTGCTCATGCTGAAGCTTCTTCTGATCTTGCCTCTATTCCGGTAGTATGTGAGTTCCTGGATGTTTTTCCTAAAGATCTACCAGGGTTACCACTGGATAGAGAAATGGAATTCTCCATTGATCTAGAGTCTGGTACTGCTCCTATCTCCTGATGCCCGTACCACATGGCTATAAAGGAATTGGCTGAAATAAAGAAGTAGTTGGAAGAGTTGCTGGAAAAGGGCTGCATCTGTCCTAGCTCTTCACCATGGGGTTGCCCAACCATTTTTGTGAAGAAGAAGGATGGCACTCTTCGGATGTATGTGGATTACCGCCCTCTTAATGCGGTAACCATTAAGAACAAGTATCCTTTACCCCACATAGATACTTTGTTCGATCAACTAGCTGGTGCCAAGGTGTTCTCCAGGATTGACCTTCATTCAGGCTATCATCAGATCAAGGTTAGACCACAAGATATACCAAAGATAGCTTTTTCAGGCTATATGAGTACCTAGTAATGTCTTTTGGTCTCACCAACACTCCTGCATTCTTCATGTACCTGATGAACTCAGTCTTCATGCCGGAGTTGGACAAGTTTGTTGTGGTATTCATTGATGATATCCTGATATATTCCAAGAATGTTGAAGAGCATGCCCAACACCTTCGGATAGTACTGGCTCGATTGAGGGAACACAAGTTGTATGCTAAATTCAGCATGTGTGAATTCTAGTTAGATCGAGTATAGTTTTTGGGGCATGTTTTAACACCTGATGGTATCTCTGTTGACCCCAGCAAGGTGCAAGATGTGCTAAATTGGAAGTCTCCCAAGTCGGTGCACCAGATTCGTCAGTTTCTTGGTCTAGCTAGGTACTATCGGCGTTTTATTCTAGATTTCTCCAAGATAGCTCAGCCAATGACCAAGCTACTCCAAAAAGAAGCCAAGTTTGATTGGAACCCGACCTGTGAAGAAGCCTTCCAAGCTTTGAAGACATTTCTGACTACTGCTCCTGTGTTGGTCCAACCAAACTTTGACAGACCTTTTGATGTATATTGTGATGCCTCGAAGACGGGGTTGGGATGTGTGCTTATGCAGGATGGGCATGTGATCGCTTATGCTTCACACCAACTAAAAAAAGCACGAAGTAAATTACCCCACCCATGATTTAGAGCTGGTTGCTGTGGTCCATGCTCTAAAAATTTGGAGGCATTATTTGTTGGGCAATAAAGTACATATTTTTACAGACCATAAGAGCCTCAAATATATTTTTACTCAGTCTGAGTTAAATATGAGGCAAAGGAGATGGTTGGAATTGATCAAGGATTATAACTTGGAGGTACATTACCACCCAGGAAAGGCCAATGTGGTAGCTGATGCCTTGAGCTAGAAGTCACATCAGGTTGAAGAAACACCTCTGTCTCTCAATCATGTTGAGGTGCTAGCTCACATTGCCTTAGTCTCAGAATTGCTTGAGCAGATTATTATGGAGCAAAGGCAAGATACTTTAGAAATTCCTCACATCAGGAAATTGATTGACAAAGGGCGTGGCCCTCACTTTAGTATTGATGAGCAAGATGTAGTGAGGTACAAGGATATATTGGTGGTTCCATGAAATGAGGAGCTGAAAAGGAAGATTTTGAATGAAGCTCACCATTCGAAGCTGTCTATCCATCTTGGCAGCAACAAGATGTACCATGATTTGCACCACTTATATTGGTGGTCCAACATGAAGCAGGACATCACCCAATACGTTGCGGAGTGCGACACTTGTGGGAGAGTTAAGGCCGACCACATGTGTACTCTAGGATATTTGCAGCCCTTGCCCATTCCTATGTGGAAATGGGAAGATATTTCCATGGATTTCATTATGGGTTTACCCCGTACATCCAAGGGCTATAACTCTATTTGGGTCATTATGGATCACCTTACCAATCAGCTCATTTTCTTCCAGTGAATTCCACATATTCTGCCAGAAAGTATGTCGAGTTGTATTTGGACCGGATTGTGACCGTGCATAGAGTCCCCTTACTATTGTTTCTGATAGAGGGTCAGTTTTTATCTCTCGCTTCTAGGAGCAACTCTAGGAGTGTCTTGGTACTAGTCTCCTCCGTAGTTCAGCCTATCACCCCCAGACTGACGGCCAAATAGAAAGGGTAAACCAGGTACTGGAGGATATGTTGAGAGCATGTGCCATTTCTTTTCCAGAGAAGTGGGATGAATGCTTGAACTTAGCTGAATTTTCTTACAATAATAGCTACCAAGAAAGCATCTGCATGGCACCATTTGAAGCTCTATATGGAAAGAAATGTAGGACACCAACTAACTGGGTTGAAGTAGGAGACCATGGATATTTTGGGCCTAATTTCATCAAAGAGGCTCACGAGCAGGTGAGCATTATTCAGAGTCACTTGAAGGCAGCTCAGAGCCGATAGAAAGCTTATGCAGACAAGCGTAGAAGGCCTTTGTAGTTTGTAGTTGGGGATTACATGTACCTCAAGGTGTCTCCTATGGGAGGGGTGCATCGGTTTGGTGTCCATGGCAAGCTATCTCCTCGATACGTGGGCCCTTACCAAATTTTGAAGTAGTGTGGCCCAGTTGCTTATCGTCTCCAGCTTCCCGATATTTTATCAGCGGTACATGATGTGTTCCACGTATCTCAGTTGAAGAGATGTTTGCGGGTGCCTAATGAAGCGATGGAAATTGAAGGGCTTCCTCTCCAGCTGGACTTGACATATATTGAGCACCCTGTCAAAATCCTGGACGAAAAGGAAAGAGTTACGAGGAACAATGTGGTGAAGTTCTACAAGGTGCAGTAGCAAAACCACTCAGAGGATGAGGCCACGTGGGAACAAGAGAGCTACATATTGAAGCATTACCCCCACCTTCTCTCTGGTTCTGATAGGTAGTTGTTACATGGAAATGTATTTCCTATCTCCATCCCACACTAGGCACATGAAATCTCGGGTCGAGATTTTGTTTTAGGGGGGTAGATTTGTAACACCCTCAGTGTTACACAGTACATTCTTTTGCTAAAACACTACATGTGCATCATATTTATGTGATAGTGTATGAATTATAGTGTGTAAATCAATTCCTATGACTCAAAACGTTCATCAAAAACACGAAACGAATGTTATATTTCATGTCGCGTTATATCATTTAGAGTTCAAAATGAATTTTTATTGAACGAAAATGCTATAGAACGCATATCCGGCACTTTAATAAAGTTTGTAGTGTAAACTTCTTAGGCGATGATGAAATGCCTACGATCATGAAAGGAGTTCACTAGCTAGCATGGTTGGTAGCTTGGAAATCGAAGTTGACGCAAATTCGAGCGAGACAACCAAATTTCTTAAGTTAGAAAACGGTGTGACGAGGCTAAGTTTGGGAATTTTTATAGGAGAATCGGGTTTAGTAGTGGTATGGACTTAGGGCTTGTTTTAGTATCTTGATATACCATCTCGAGAGTAAAATAGGTGGCTTAGCAACTGGATCATCGATTTGGATTTTTGAGTAGCTTTAAAAAGCGTGCAAGACACGTTCTCGAACGGTTGTAGCTTCTGGCCATGGCCACCAGGCTTCGGTTTGGCTTGGCGCATGGTACTGGCTTGCCCCTGGCGCGCACGCATGCACTGCCACTGCTCTGGCCAGCCCGCTGCCGCCATTTCGCCGTGTCGCGGTCTCCGTTGCGTCACGTCACCGTGTTGCTGCTAGCCACGGCCGCGAGTGCGGAGTCACCTGGCCGCTCTACCACCGCCGTCACATCCTCCTAGCCGTTGATGCTCGCCATCGCATCGCGCTGCGCCCCCAGTCGTGGTGTGCTCTGATTGCCGCTGCCGCGTGGGCACTGCTGCTGCTGACCCTCACGATTGCACGCGCGTGGGCTTGCCCCACCTGCCTTGTCGTCACATCGGTGCTCAATGATGTTGCGCTGCTGCCTCCCAAGACCGGCGCTAGCCACTGCGGTGCATAGGGCCGAGCCACCATCATCTTGCGAGTCAAGCCGCTGTGGCTACACGTCGTCGTGCATGTCTCGTACGCGCACGTGGAGCCATTCCCCGTTGCGCTACCGTCCTCTCCCAATTAGTGATTGCACCACGCCAAGCTCCTATCACGTCGCCATGAATGGCATCACGCCGTCCGGCAAAGCCGCGCCAAGGCCAACCCACAGAGCTGGTCCCATCCTTGTAATTGTGCACGTTAGGAGGTCGAGTTGGAGTCCAACTTCACGCCAAGCTTTCCACTACTGCTGTCGTACGATGTCTGTCTTCAATTTGAGTTTTCTCCCCACCAGCGACCCCCTTAAGTCCGAATGGCGTCGTCCAACCAATTGGCATTGCATAGTCCACCTCCGTCCAATTAACCATGCACCCAACTAGCCCTGGTAGTTTGCTCACGATTGGAGTCGCCCCGATGAGCTTTCAACATCCAGTGAGGTAATGCAGGGCATTCTCCTTGCAGCAGTCCACCATGGCCATCGGGGCGGGTGCTCGGCTAGCGCGTCGCTCCATGCTCTGTTGTTTCAATTGAGTAGTGCCTTTGTGTCGTGTTGACTTGGTTGCCTCGCCCATGTAATAGTGTCGCTAGTGGAGTAACAGGTCACCAGGGACGCCGCCGCCGTGCTTGCCGTGAACCGGAGCACTCCCGCACACGTGGTCAACTGCCTTGCCATGTCTCATGACTGCGTCTTGTCTACCCTACACGTCTCCGGTGAGGTCCTCTTGCTCCTAGGGTAGGTGGTTGAACCGGTTGGGGTCTAGGTTGCCCAGGACGCGTTCGCTGCCACTGGCTTACTGGATTGGATGTCGTTCCCATGGCCTGCATGGTTGGGTGTAGTAGCGGTTCAAATAGGGCTTCTATCTTGTTGCTCATAGTCTGTAGATGGGTATAGGGTAGCGGTAGAGGCGTTGGGCTAGACGATTTCGCCAATGTCGGTGTTGCCACGGCCAGACCCCGCCGTGGTGCATGACCACATCTACGCGCTACATCATTTTTAGTGCTTGATGCCTCGATGGGTTGCGCTTTGCTCGTAGAATGCTAGGGAGGTGGTGGTTGAGGCCGAGGAGGTCTGTGCTCACCGGCGTTTGGCCGAAGGGCCCGCGGTCTCTGTTAAGTTTTGGCTAGGGACTTTGAAATGTGAATTTGAAGCAAGCCAGGGGGGTTAGTGAGGGCGTTAGTGAGAGAAGGAAATAGTGGAAAGGACTACGGGTCCATTTGATTGAAAGCCGATGGCTCTTTTGCATAAATGTCGGCGCGCGCGTGGGTCTCCCCTCCGTGGGCCACTGTCGTGCGTGTGCCGAGCCGCATTGGGCCACGCCAGTGCGTCGCGTGCACGCGCGCGCTGCTCTGGAGTGGGCCGAGTCGCTCGTGTTTTGGGGCGCGTGGTAGATTTAGGTTTTCCTTTTTCTAGTGAAGTGATAAACGTTTATTCAATTTAGGTTTTAGCTGAACTTTGAAAAATAATAGTAAATTCTATAAATGTCCAAAAATTTGTGAAACAAAATTTGTTAGGTTCACAAAAATGCTATCTATCTGTTAGTGTAGTTAGTTTACAGTTAGCTATGATAATGGTAGGTTCATAAATTCAATTTAGAAAGCTTAGTATTATTTAACTTAATATTTGTAGGAATTTTTTGTAGCAAATTGATGATAGGTTTAGCCATAAAATTTTTATAGTAGGTTCATTAGATTATTATGTACTCACTATAAATTTTGTAGCCCTAGAGTAGGTTGATAAATAGAGTAGCTAGTACTCCTTGTTTTATCATATATAAAGTAAATCGGTATTAAGAGTAAGGATACCTTTAGTTGCTAAGAAAATATATGTCATGCTTCATACTTGTTAGTGGTAACAGTAGGTAACTTAGCACCCTAGTTAGTAGAACTAGCTTAGTAGCTTGATAGATGCATTTTTATTTTAAGAGTTACTGTTATCGTGTTACTAAGTGTTGCATCATCATTTCATACATGTAGATCATGAGTTAGTGGAGTTCGTGCCTGCGGACAAACAGGACTACAAGGAGGTCATTAAGGAGTACGAGGAAGAAATTCTCGTACAGGAGGGAGCCCCGGAGCCGTTCGGTGCTGACTTTGTTGACCCACCGCCTGCCTAAGGCAAGCCCCTACGTATAACCCCTATTTTGAATGATTATTGAATATATATATGATGTGCATTTACGTCACAAGCATTTTATAGAAACTACATGCATAAATATATCTACCTATGAGTCTTACTAGTATAGGTCGAGTAGCTGCTATGCTCAGGATTTCGGTAGCGTGAGTAACCTGCCGTTACTAACAGTAGGTGATAATTATGATCACTCATGATAAAATGGTGGAAAGGAAAATGGTGACTGGGCAGGGATATGGTTTGGGTACTGGTGGGTGTAAGAGGTTGTGTCCTATGGCCAATAGGGCATAACTTGGTTACACTTTCTCCCTATCTGTGTCAATTAAGGATCGGCCATTGCATTAGACGCTAGGGAAGTCACAGATTTATTATCCCGAGCACATACTTGGGTATGGGCACAGGGAAGACTTGTTGCTCTCTTGTCGTGGGTTCTGACTCTTTCCGGGCCGACTGATTGGAGGCGGGGATGGTGGAGGTCTAAGCACCGCACTAAGTCCAGGTCTTAGGAGCAGGGGCTTGGAGTCCAAGTTTGGACGGGGACCTAGACCCTGTGATAGGAGGGTGATGGGTTGGTCCTGCTTGTGCCTAGGGTACAAGCGGGGCATGTATTTTTGAGGTACTCAGCTGGGCACATTGATTCGTGAATCGCCTCCGTATTGGTCCGACTTGTCTAAACTCTAGCATCGTAGTAAGAACTGAAAGATGGAAGGTGATGAAATGGAACTGATTGCTCAACTCTTGCTTGAAAGTAGAACATGTGCTTACATAGAATGGCTAGATAATAAATTAATCATGGCTGCTAATAATAACATAAATAAGGACTCACTATTAGTATTGCTTTCTGCAAAAAGGAAACCAGCAAACCATAAAGCTTTGCATATCCCTTGGAGTCAGGAAACTATTCCCACTAGTCGGATAAGTCTTGCGAGTACATTGTGTACTCAGGGTTTATTTACCCCTGTTGCAGGTAATGCTTGAGGAGTACCGTTGTATGAAGGATTCTTCTGGTGAGCACAGACGGATCCTTGTTCATTATCGATAGATGTTTATTATCATCCCGCTATTTAATATTCCGCACTTTGAATTTGACAATGTAATAATGAATTTCTAAGAACTCTGGATGTATGAAATGGATTAAGTATTATAATCCGTTCTCATTATTGGATCCTTGGAAAAAATGTGGATCTTTTGGGCTCTCCCTTGAGGTGTGCCCGACGGAACCTGCCCGCTGTAGCTCGCTTTCGGGGTGCTTAGTGTCTGGTGGAAGACGAATGCCTCCGTAAGTGTGTTATTTTGGGTGGTTCTGCCACATATGGCTAGATCTAAATTATGTCGCTTGATTGCTAAGCTTGATTTACCGTTAGGTATTGGTGAGACAGAGGCCTAAGAGGATTATATTGTTCGTGCTCATAACCCTAGGTTTGTTAAAGTATCTAGATAGACCACCACTAGAGATCTGAGTAAATTGTTTCCTGAACGTCATAATATGCTTAAGAATTCTATGTTGTCTGCTGCTTCCTCTGTTGCTCTGACATTAGACATTTGGTCTGGTAATGCTAAGAAGGATTACATTAGTGTTGCTCATTTTGTGAGTGCTGATTGGGAGTTACAGAAAAAGATTATTGGGCTTAGGTTGATTGAGGTGAAACATATGGGTGAAAATATTGCTGAAACAGTTGCTTTTGTGGTTGAGGAGTTTGGTCTGATTGATAAGATTTTTTCTGTAACTCTTGACAATGCTTCTTCTAATGCTAAGGCTATGGAAACTTTGACACCTATGTCTGCTGGTTATTTGGGTCCTGATCCTACACCTGAGCCTGTTGATCCTTCTAAGTGTAAGTACAGTCTTGTGCATCAACGTTGTGTTTGTCATATAATTAATCTGATTGTAAAATCTAGTTTAAAGAGATTCAAACCTTACACAGAAGATTTTAGAACTGCTATTAGCTTCTTAAATTCCTCTAATCAAAGAATTGCTATGTTTAAGAACTATTGCTATGTTTAAGAACTACTGTACTGCTAAGGGTTCTAGACCTATAAAGTTTGGCTTAGATATGGATGTTTGATGGGATGCTACATATCTTATGCTTAAACACTTGGTTTTCATATAAGCATGTTTTTTCTGTGTTCATTAATTCCAATTATGGCTCTAAATTGTTGTCTACTTGGCATTGGTATATGGCTGAAAAGATATTAGAGTTTCTAAAACTATTTTATGATTCCACTGTTGTTCTTTCTGGTGTTTACTATCCAACTAGTCCACTTATCCTGCACCTTCTGCTAGAAATTGCTTCTTATTTACATGCAAGTGAAAAAGATCAATATCTAATTGCTGTTGTATATCCTATGAAGCTTAAATTTCTTAAATACTGGCCGCATATACCTCTGTTATATTCATTTTGCATTCATTCTTGATCCTAGAGCTAAGATGAGAGGTTTATTTAGAGTCCTAGAATTACTTAAAGAGAGCACTGGTTGTGATTATACTTTATATTATGCTGATATAAAAACTAAAATTTACAAGTTATTTAACAAATATAAGAGAAAATTTGATGCAGCTAGGACTTAAAGGGCTGCACAAACTGCAAGCCATACAGGTAAGAAAAGACATGCATAGAGAAGAATCTTTGATGGCCCTGGATCTATTGTTGGTCCTTCTCCTGTCTATGCCCCAACTTTATGTTCTACTGTTAGTGAGCTCTCAGTTTATCTGGACAGTTACAATGTCATTGTATATGAGGATGATTTTGATTTACTTCTCTGGTGGCGTGACCACAAACTAACCTATCTAATCCTATCTATAATGGCTAGAGATATTATGTTTGTTCCTGTTTGTACTGTCTCTTTGGAATCATGTTTCAGCTTGACAGGAAGAATAATTGAAGAGCGGCGACGTCGCCTGTTGCCTGAAACTATAGAGATGCTGGCCTGCATAAAGGATTGGAAGTTGGTAGAAAGAAGATTACAGCATGCTGTTGACAACCAGGAGCTGGAGGACTCCTTCAAGAATCTATACCTTGACGAAAATGCAGATGGGGCTGCCGGTATTGCTAGTTCATATAGGGCTGGGGCTGGTTCATCTGGGGCTGGTACATCTAGGGCTGCTGGTAATTAGTGTTGAGAGAGGAGAGAGTGTTCTGTTAATCTGTTATCCCCATTTTGTATCTGTCATCTGTGACTGTGACTTGAGACCTTTGAACAATGATGAAAGACTTAATTAAGAAATGTGCTGCACTCGTTTTCCCTTTCTAGGGTTTCTCACAAAGGTAAGTTTTACCTAGAAAGATTTTTAATGATGCAGCATTGCACAAACAACTCATTTATCTTATAAATTTTCCTCTGTGGCTCTGTTTCTTATTTTGATGGATTTGAGATTGCCTAAGTTTTTGACTTAGAAGTTAGAACAGTTGAGTGTTTTGACAGACTGTGCCTTTGTTTGAGTTGTGACTTGTGAAAGTGTTTGGTTAGTGAATCTTTTTGAGAGGTTTTGTGGTCACCGGGCTATGGACTGGCATGGCACGCAATTTTGGTCGTGCTCAACGGGCCGGCACGGCACGAATTGCAGCCCGTAGTGCCGTGCTTGGGCCGAAGACCGGGCACGAGGCCCGGGCCCATGCCCGTGCCGTGCCAGGCCGGGCCGGCCCGTTGACCAACTATACACATATTGGATTGACCAGGGCCCTAACTCAAAGCTAGCTTAGCGATCTCGTGCCCACACGAGTTACGTGATTGAGGAATATTTACAATCTTATTACAAATAAAATGATCATGAAGAAGCTCCCGAATACTTGGAAACAACACGCCACAAGCTGCCAAGTCTCTATCCTGTGATGTGTCCCGCAGCTGGCTGCAATCCATTTCCAGTTCAATTTTAGAGATGCCAGCCTGTTCTGTCGACTCAAGCGCAAACAAGCAGGCCACCGTTTCAGCAGAAAGTGCATCACGCACTGGCCTGATTTTTGCGTCACCTGCAAGCACTGATTCTCCGATATGGTTGCGGATAATAAACCCACAGGTTCCGGTTCCATCCTCCTGCCTGAAGCCCCCATCGATGTTTATCTTTAGAAAGTCCTGATCAGGAAGTTTCCAGGCACGCCGAGGGGCAGACATTCGGGCCGGCTTACACATCTCATCATTGATATCTCTGAACATAGAGTTAACTGCACAGACCACATCCAGGCACGAGGGGACTTGTTCACCGGCATTGGCTTTATTCCTTGCATCCCACCATTTATGCAGGAAGATACATATGCGCAGGCATTGATCATTCTTCAGACCCAAGATAGCTTGGACAAACTCCTTCGACGTTGGAGCAGTCATCAGCAAGCAGCGAGCCTCTTCCAATTGCAACTCCCTCCGATCCAACAGTGGCGTACCTGCTTGCATTTCAAGAAGCAATGGCCTCCATCCTCATCGAAGCGCCAACATACAGGGCATCTGGTATCTAGATCAATATGGCGCCTCCTAATATTCAATTTGAAGGCCAAACTATTATGTGCAACGCGCCAGATAAATTGCTTGATTCTTGGCGGACATTTCAGTCGCCAAATCTCTTTCCATAGTTCATCTTTAGACTCACTGGCACCCATCATCGATGTTTCTCCATGCTGGGTCTGTCTTCCTTGTTCTACCACGCCTTCAAGGACATGATATGCCGACTTCACCGAAAAACTCCCTTTCGGATCAAAATGCCAGGCAATTGTATCCTCTCTCTGCGGCCTAATTGGTATAGCAAGGATATTTGTAGCGTCCTCTTCCCAGAAAGTATCATTGACCAGCAGATGATCCCAATTACCCGTTACTGGATCAATTAGTTCAGCAACTCTAGTGTGGAGAGTAGCACCTCTTGGTGTTCTCAGACATCGCGTGACACCTTCAGGGATCCACGGGTCCTCCCAAATCCGAATCTGCGTACCATCTCCTACACGCCATATGATTCCATTCTCCAACGCCCTGAGACCTCGAAGCAAGCTGCGCCATGAATAGGAGATTCCCGGACCTTCCCTTGCTCCAACTAAATCACCATTTGGCCAATACTTGGACTTCAGCAGCCTAGCACATAATGAGTCTGGGAACTGAATTAAGCGCCACGCCTGTCTGGCCAACATTGCTAGATTGAAAAGGTGAAGATCTCGGTATCCTAATCCAACCTTCTCCTTTCTGCTCGAGAGCTTTGGCCATGACACCCTGTGAATTTTCCTCTCCTTATCTTGTTGAGCCCACCAATATCAACAAATCATTCTGCTAATCTCATCACATAGCTTTTTTGTGAGATCAAAACAAGACATGGCAAAGGTGGGAATGGCCTGGGCGACTGCTTTGATCAAGGTGTCCTTGCCCGCACTAGATAGCAATTTCTCTTTCCAACCTTGGATACGTTTCCATATCCTATCTTTCAGGTAGTTGAACATCTTTGACTTGGAACGATCCATATAAACCGGCAAACCAAGATACCTTTCACTCTTAGCCTCCTGTGATACTCCCAACGTAAGTAGGAAATCATTCCTCTCTGTTTCTCCACAATTCTTGATGAACAATATAGAAGACTTCTCTTTGTTTATGGTCTGCCCCGAGCAAGGTTTTTTTTATCGGCCGATATTCACCGAAATTTCCGAAATTTCCTTTCTATCCACAGGGTCCGATAAAATTTGACATCGGCCAAATTTTTCTCTTCTTTCCTGCTCTCACACAGACAACCCAAATTCAGCCGTGCGATGGTCCCACACTATAATGTTTTATTCTTGTTTTTATCGGTGAACAAGTGATGTTTAATAGCTTAGGAATAGTTTCAAGTCAAATTCTACGAAATTTTTTTAAAACAATTTGATTTTTTTTTGAATTTGGTCCGATATTTCCGATATATCTTGCTTATCCTGTTTATCCATGACCTCCGATAAATTTTTATTTCCGATAATGAAAACCTTGGCCCCGAGCAATCTTCATATAGCTGTAGCACATTCTGTAGATGAGTTGCATTCTCTTGGTTCACTTTCATGAGAAGTAGTGAATCATCTGCAAACAATAAATGAGTGATACTCGGCGCCCCCGCACATATCGACACCCCTTGCAATTTTCCTTCTCCCTCCGCGGCATTTAGCAAAGATGAAAAACCTTCAGCACAAATTAAGAACAAATACGGGGAGAGGGGATCCCCTTGTCTCAAACCTCGAGATGGGATAATTTCCTCTATCAACTCACCATTAACCTTGATCTTATATGAAATTGTAGTGACACACTTCATAATCAGCTGTACCCAGAGATCATCAAAGCCGAGCTTCATCAACATTCTAGCTAGGAAATCCCACTCAACCCTATGATAGGCTTTGCTCATATCCAGTTTTAGGGCTGCAAACTTATCTGAACCACTCCTCTTATTCTGCAAGTAGTGAGTTAACTCATAAGCTATCAATATATTATCTGTGATCAGTCTACCGGGAACAAATGCACTTTGATTTTCTGAGATAATTTCAGGGAGAATCAATTTCAGCCGGTTGGCAGTACCTTTGATGCCACTTTATATATTACATTGCATAGACTGATCGGACGCAAATCTTTCAATTTGTCCGGATTTTGAACTTTTGGGATGAGAACCACCACTGTATCATTCCATTTGCTTGGCATGTGGCCACCATTCAAGAATTGTAGGACTTCTCTAGTGACATCCGCACCAACAATGTGCCAGTGCTTTTTATAGAACAGCGAAGACATACCATCAGCACCCGGTGCTTTCAAGTCACCAATGGCATCCAGCCCAGCTTTCACCTCCTCTTCTGTGAATGGCCGAAGCAAATTGGAGTTCATACGAGCCGTCACTTTGGCCGGCACAGTTTGGAGGAGTTCCTCCATTCGGTTTCCTGCACTGGAGGTGAAAAGATGTTTGTAATAGTTAGATAGATACCTGCACTAAAATCTCCTCTTCCCGCTCCACCAACCTCCCATCATCTAACACTAACCTATTTAATCTACTTCTCTTCCTTCTCTCCGAGGCATATTTGTAGAAAAAATGAGTATTTCTATCTCCCTCTCGCAGCCAATGGACCTTGGCTCGCTACCTCCAATATATATTCTTTTTCTCCTCCAGCCTTGACAATTTAAACCTCAACACCTCCTCTTTCGCCACTCCTTTTTCATTTATCCTACTTTGTCTACACTCTAGAGATTTTCTAACACGTTTGATGCCACTACTAGAAATATCTACTTCTATGACGATCAACTTTTGTCACTGAAGGAGCCAAATTCGTCACAATTTCAGTTTTATGACGAAAAATGGTTCGTCATAGAAGTCACGTCATTCTTGCAATTCTATGACAATTCTAGAAATTCGTCATATAATTGGATAGATCTATGATGAAAACTGATCGTCATAGAACTGCTTTGGTATGCGTGGCAGAGGGCAGCCACGCTGGCATGTGCTTCCGTTGGAGATGCTTTCCACATGCACATGCTATAGCTGGTTGCATTGGAGATGATTCGGGTACGTGTCACCTTCTTATTGCACAATGTGGCCATCTCTGGTTCTTGCACATTTTAGGTTCTTACTGGACCACGTGTCGGGACCCTGTTGTTCCACATGTCAGTTTTCTATTGGCACACGTGTCGTGTTGCGGTTGAGTCACGTGTTACTTCTTCATTGGACCAAGTGTCATATTTTTATTGGTCCACGTGGCGTGACCACAATACCCTACGTGTCTTTCTTTTACTCGACCAAGTGTCTCGATGCTATACGTCCATGTGTCAGTATTTTATGGGGCCACATGTCGTGCCCTGAGTTACCCATGTGTCTTTTTCTGATTCGACCACATGGTAGGATAGATTTGTACCACGTATTTTGTTTGTATTGGCCCACATACACTGTCATGGCTGTTACACGTGTCATTCATTGGTTCGTCCACGTATTAGATTCTTATTTAACGTGCCTGTGTCGAATCTACCACGTGCACACCAATCATTACATCAAAGAAAATGATTTCAGATCTAAACTGCTGCACAAAATGACTACATGCATAATTATATTGAACCTGAATCAAATAACATCAGCAAACCACTGACAGAGTTCACATATCAAGCCGCCAAAATTTCACATCAAAACATCAAACAAACCACATGTTCACTGCATGAACAAGATTGAGAGTTACCAGCGCTTAAGAGCATGATATGCTCATGGAGCTTATTGTACTCCTGTTGCTGTTTCTTGAACTTCTCAAACTCATATCAGTCTTTTTTGCCTTCCTCTTCCGTTGATCCACTTGTTCGGCGAGGACAACTGAACTTTCCTGATGAGCAGCAAGCCGTTCCAGAAGTCTGGAGCAGCTTGTCCTGATACCAGCATTCTTCAAAGAAAAGGTGTTGCAGCTGGCCTAGAAGAGGACCATGGAAATAATATCATCAACAAGTTCTGCTCGTATAGTTTTCATAGCTTCCTGCGAAAACCAAGAAGTATACATTAGGAAGATGACTTAAATTGCATAACTAAGAGATTATTTCAGTACAAGTAATGCATAGGTCTTTCTCAGCCTACTACCGACAGAGATTCATAAGCACAATGCATAGGTAACATATTAACTGTTGTAATATTACAACTTCAAAATGAGCCACTTTAGGCTCCTCCTACTTTTCCTTCTTTTATGGCAATGGCTTCAGCAGATTTCAAGGAAAGAAAATGAAGGTACTTACCACTGCTTCACTTGTAGCATCGCTCAGTCCCGTGTTGCTACTGGTATGGAAGTTGTTGAAGATTCCCACTGCATCAACATCTTCATGAGGTCGATCATGTTCTTCATTGAGCACTTCTTGATCGTGTCCTGCGTCCTTCCTATTTTTGTCCTTCTATTAAAATTGCACGTGCCTTTCTGTTGATACAAAAGACATTGCGTATTTGATATAAAAAGAGTAACACTACCATCACTTACATATGCCTGTAGGTGGGCAATATAGGAGCGAGATCCTATAACCTGGTGGCACTTGACTTTTGCATGGTTTCACTTGTTCTGCTCTGAGACTGCCTATAACCACAATTGTGTTAGACTGCAGCACAAGTAGACCACATAAAGACTAGACAATAAATAAATGAGTTCACACACACACCTTGTTCTTGGAACTTAACCACATGTGGACAAGTGCACACCACTGTGTGTCATTCATGCAAGACACAGAAGAGGTATTTCTGATTTCATCAGCGAGGACGCCGTTGAAGTAAGATCGCTTGAACCTATATCGTGTCTGCCATACAACAGACTGGAATATACTCGTGCATGCTTCTTTTGTTGTTTCATCATTGTCATCAATGTCCAGCCTCAACTGCAGAAGTGTGAATACAAATTAAATCCATTACTAAGTTGCTCAAGGCAGAGTTGAATGTCAACAGAGGATATACATACTTACGGATAGCTTGGCCACAAATCCATTGAGATGTTCGATCTGTTGCTTGTAATGTTTCTAGGGCGAGAAAATTGGTAATTGAGACCTGACTACTACACCTGCCTCTGAGGCAAACTTAGCAGCTCTCAATGGATCATGTGGCTGTTTACACCCAAATTTGGAAGGAGAGTCACAGGGACTCGAAAGCTCCCAAGATCATGTTATCAAGGAATCGATTGCGTGTAGATCGGAATCAGCTGATTCGAATGCAACACTGAAATCGGCTTTCTTCAGGAAGCGTCAGCAGATAACGACAAAGGCTACGACCGGCGCCGCGACAAAGCATGTTGGACTCTACAAAAAGGGAAAGATTAGAGTCCAAGTTATCTTAAATTAGGAATGTTTTCTTTTAGGGCCAAAGACTGTGATAAGTCGTGCTTAGATAGGAGTCATGCGTAGGTCCTGGGTATAAATATCAAACCCCGACTATTGTAAAAAGACACACAATCAATCAAATACTAGTTATTTACTTTTTTCGGCTCCAGCCAACCCTTAGGAGTAGGAGTAGAGTAGATCTCAACGAGTTCTTCAGCAAGTACGGCTGCATCGATCCGGTCGACCTCCACTGCTTGTCTGTAAGTATCGTCATGGCTTATATCTCTGTTCGTACGGCTGCATCGATCCAGTTGACCTCCACTGTGACTCTAGTATGAGTTAGTTATCGACTCTTGTCTAGTTCAAGTACGGCTGCATCGATCCGGTCGACCTCCACTGCTCGAACTAGATTAAGGTCAAGTTATCGACTCTATCTAAGGGTGGTGCTCCTTCGGATAGATTCATTAAGTTACCGATATTGCTTATTGCTACGATTATTTATTTAATTACAGCAATATCACTTTGCCCGATTGGGATTGATCTAGATCGGCCTTATATCCTTTTAAACCCATCGTTTGTTAATCTAAACTGATCTAATCTGCACTTTAAACGATGAGTTATGTTTTATCGGCTGTTTTATATCAATCTTGATCGTGCATAGCGTGCGGTTAAGGCATGTTTGATCTTGAGTAGATCTATTGGCTAGCGAAAACTGTTGCATGGCCCGCTATCATGGCCTGTGTGATTCTGCCTCACACCCCACTGTTAGCACCGTGGAGTGGGGATCGTTATTTGGTAGATCTGTTCCTGAGAGGACATGACCTTAACTATGCGCTATGCCTGAATCGGCTGTTTTAGCCGATATCAAGCGCTTTCACGAACAGCTCACATTACGAGATCGTTGAAGTAGCGATAGGTTGAAAGATGTATTAGCCTCATGATCTTATTATTGCATTACGGTCTGCATGATTCTGCCTCATGCCCCACTAATATTAGTAATAAGTTAGGGTCGTCGAGTCTATTGTTGTTTCTACGGCCTGTATGATTCTATCTCATGCCGCACTGGTCATAGCGATAGATGAGATATAACATGTTCATTAGATTTATCTCTATTAAATGGATGAATAATGATGAACTGTTTCTTTTATAAAAAGGGGTTCGGTTACTTGTACTCATTGGCTTAGCATGAACTAATTATTGTTAATATCTTATTGTCATTGACCAATATTTGTTTAAAGAATGATATTCATCCTGAACGATAACCGATTCTTCTTACACAACCCTATGAACTTTAATCGATATATTCTTATGAATATACTAGAATCGACTATTTAGTCGATCTCCTTTCATATTGGCTCTCAGAGCCGAACATTCGGGACTGTCTGGCAACACCGGCATGTTCTGCCCTTAATTACTGATAAACTTTCGCTCCTTGTCAATTGTAGGGTCAAATTGACTGGCATGTCTCAGGAGGATTGCTCAGAATCGACCATCCCTACGCTAAAGCTAGGTGGATCTATAGCTCCATCGAGCAGACCCTTCTGGCTTGCTCGTGTGTCCTCGGCACGGGACAAAAATTCTGTGTCGACACACGTTTTTAGCACGCCCAGTGGGACCCCATAATCGTCGTGGCGGTTCACAACAACAACGACATCCTTATGGTACATTATGAAGATCTACCTGATGGAGATAAGGGTATCATCAGCAAAGCTATAGAAGAGTTTCAGAACAAGTGTTTGTTGTCCTACACCAAAACACGTGACAACACAATTGTTCAGAAATTTCCACTACCAAGAGTTCTACTACACGGACAGACAGATACACCTGAAGATGAAGACAGCCGTTTCTTTATAGAAGTTGTAGACAAATATGTTCGTGATGCCATATCAAGCCGTAATGAAGCTTTCTTGGACACATTCCACGACGCCGTGAAAGAAGCAATTCATGCGTTTCTAGTTGGTCAAGGCGGGTCGGCTTATTATAACATTCTAGATCCATCGATCCAGGGGACTAATCAAGTCGGTACCAGCCATCAAGAAGCAACATCAGCTGGTAATAATGATGTCCAGGCAGTTTAGGGTTCATCTGAACAAGCTCAAGGAACTACTACGAATCAGATACAGTATAATCCTGGACTGTCAGTATAGCATGTGCAATAGCCGGTGGGGCAAGGTCAGAACCAGGTGATCAATTTTGGCACATCAGGACACATACCATCATCGGCTCAAAAAATAGCACCATCAATTCAAAGGATCCATAGAGATATAGATCCTTACGTCTATAATTAGAGACTTCAAGCAGCAAGCCAGCAAAAGACCCAGCAGATCAAGATTCCACAAGGGTATCACTACAACACAGATTATAACACCCTCCACATGATGCCAAATCTAGAATATCAAGGCACACGAGATTTCAATCCACAGATGGGTCAGCAAGTATAGAGAAATCCAAATCCACAAGCTGACGAGTTGCTGCTGAAGGTGACCGAGATGATGAAGAATCAGTTCGGTCTGAAGCCAAAAGGACTGACCTTCTCGTACAAACGCCCATATCTAGAATGGTATGATTTGGCCACTCTTCCCATGAATTACAAGCTCCTAGAGTTCGTTAAGTTCACTGGCCAAGACAGTACAAGCACGATAGAACATGTCAGTCGGTATCTTACACAATTGGGTGAAGCATCAGTTGAGGATGCTCATCGAGTTCGTTTGTTCTCCTTGTCCCTGTCAAGACCAGCCTTCACTTGATTTTCATCACTATCAGTCAATTCCATTACCAATTGGGCTGACCTAGAGAAGAAGTTTTATGCATATTTTTACACTGGGACTGGAGAAAAGAAGATTACCGATTTGATGACTATAAGGCAGAAGACTAATGAATCGGGCACTAAGTTTCTTCAGAGGTTTCGAGAGACTAGGAACTTGTGCTTCTCCTTAAACTTGGATGATGATCAACTAGCTACTTTAGCCATTCAGAGAATGCTGCCAATGTGGAAAGAAAAGCTGTTGGGACAAGAATTTGACAACTTGGGTCAATTGGCTCAGTGAGTGGCAGCGCTTAATAGCCAATTCCAGAGCATGCGCGGAGATACCCGATTTCAGAAAAGTACCACAGTGGCCGAGGCTTACAGTCCATACTTAGTCGATAACGGCTATGAAGATGAAGAAGAAGAGGTTGCTGCGGCTAAATGGAATTGGGGCAAGAAAACTATAATGGTGCCAAATCCTTGGGGAAGAGGAGTTGAGGAGAGCTATGACTTTGATTTCACCAAATCAGACAAGCTCTTTGATTTCTTGCTTAAGAAGGGGCAGATCAAGTTGCCCGATGGTCATGTTATGTTGCCCCCTGATCAATTGAAGAATAAGAAGTTTTGCAAGTTCCATAATGCTACTTCCCATTCCACTAATGAATGTAGAATCTTCTAGTAGCATATACAGAGGGCAATTAGCAAGGAAGCCTCAAATTTGATACGCCTCGGAAAATGAAAGTTGATGATAATCCTTTCCCAGGAGATCAAAACATAGTTGATGCTGGGCTACTCAAAGGAAAGACTAAGGTTCTAACATCGACCAAATCAAGAGAAGCCGGAACAGCCGATCCCAAGATACAAATATCGGCTGACGAGTACAGAGAGATTAGAAGACATCGCACTAAGCAAAAGAGCCGATACGAGTAGGGGGGACGTCAAAAGCATGGACGACAAGGCCGCGAGTTACATCTCGGATTCTATTGAATAAGTGGCAGCGGCAGAAGGAAAAGGATTATCAGCATTGGTTAAAGGATCAAGCATACTAGCATCAACTGAAAGAAGAGAGGTATGAAAGGAAACAAGCCGAATTACATTGGAATTGTCCTTTCTTCAGACATTGCTGGAATGAAGGTTTGAAGTTGCCTACCAGACATGACTGTCCAGAATGCAACAATCAATATTGGGAGTTTAGGCAATCTCAAACCAACCGCCATTCTATCCATACTCAAGATGCATATCATCATAATAACATGGATCGATGCTTAAAAATGGAAGTATTCATAATCGGCTGGTAAAAAGAGTTGTTGACCAGGACTGGGCTGATTATGAAGAAGAAGGCAACGAAAGAAAATGTGTTTGGCAGGAAGGCCAATGGTGTCCAGGAGGTCTAACAAGAAGCCAGAAGAGAAGGGTGCAACGCCTAAGGAATAAAGAGATGGAATAGGCTCAGGCATCCGGTAAACCTCAAGTATGGCGTACTAAGCAAATAGCTGATAGAAAGCAACCATCGACTAATATCCAAATGGCTTTTCTACTGCCATCGGAATTTAGAGTCAATGGTGAAAGCCAACAGCCGATCCAAGCAATCGGCTTTGAAAATTTGTATTAATGGATAATCCAATAGATGGTACAGATGGCAAACTAGGACATGGCTTCACGTCAGCCGATGAATTGGAAGAAGTAGATATTGGTCCTAGAGATAGACCTAGGCCGATGTATGTAAGTGCTAAGTTGGATCCGGAGTATAAGCGGGAATTAATTGATTTATTAAAGGAATTTAAAGACTGCTTTGCTTGGGAATACTATGAGATGCCTAGTTTAGACCGATCAATTGTTGAACATCGGTTGCCAATCAAACCTGGATATCGGCCATTTAAACAAGCTCCAAGGAGATTCAACTCGAACGTGCTCGATGATATCAAAAGGGAGACTGAAAGGTTACTAGAAGCAAAATTTATTCGACCATGCCGATATACAGAGTGGATATCGAATGTTGTCCCTGTATATAAGAAGAATGGAAAATTGAGAGTTTGCATCGATTTTAGGGATCTAAACAAAGCCACACCCATGGATGGTTATCCGATGCCGATAGCTGATATGTTAGTGGATGCAGCAGCCGGGCACAAGGTTATTAGCTTCATGGACGACAATGCAGGATACAACCAAATTTTCATGGCTGAGGAAGACATAGCCAAGACCGCTTTCAGGTGCCCCGGCGCAATCGGTCTGTTCGAGTGGGTTGTGATGACCTTTGGTCTGAAGAATGTCGATGCAACTTATCAAAGGACGATGAATTACATTTTCCATAAGTTGATCGGCAGGATTGTTGAAATCTACATCGATGATGTGATGATAAAATCCAAAGGGTACAAAGAGCACCTGGCTGACTTCCAAGAGACTCTGGAATGCACAAGAAAACATGTTTTAAAGATGAATCCTAATAAGTGTGCTTTTGGAGTATCAGCTGGACAATTCTTAGGATTCATGGTCCACGAGAGAGGAATCAAAGTTGGTCAGAAAAGTGTGAAAGCAATTGATGAGGCAGTTCCCCCGACTACCAAAATAGAGTTGCAATCTCTGCTTGGTAAGATTAATTTCATCAGAAGATTCATTTCAAATTTGTCAGAAAGGATCCTACCATTTTCTCCCTTGTTGAAGTTGAAGAATGATCAAGAATTCAAGTGGGGTGACATACAACAAAAGGCATTTAAAGAGATAAAAGAATACATGAAGCATCCACCTGTGCTAGTCCCTCCTCAGCAAGGTAAGCCTTTTAAGTTATACATATCGGCTGATGATAAGATAATTGGATTGGCCTTGATGCAAGAATTTGAAGGAAAAGAGAGAGTTGTTTTCTATCTGAGTAGAAGACTACTAGATCCAGAGACAAGATATTCTCCCACCGAAAAGTTATGCTTGTGCTTATATTTCTCTTGCACTAAATTGCAACACTACTTATTATCGGTAGAGTGTATAGTTGTTTCAAAGGCCAAGGTGGTTAAACACATGTTATCAATGCCAATACTGAATGGAAGAATGGGAAAGTGGATTCTTGTGTTATCAGAATTTGACTTGAAGTATGAATCGGCTAAAGCAGTCAAGGGACAAATAATGGCCGATTTTGTCACCCAGCATCATAAGCCAAACATTGGTTATGTAGAGCCGATGCCTTGGACGTTATTCTTTGATGGATCATCATGCAAGCAAGGTGGTGGCATTGGTATCGTTATTATTTCACCTCAAGGGGCAAGTTTTGAGTTTGCTCTTCCAACTGAACCAATGATTACTAACAATCAAGCAGAGTATGAAGCTGTTCTTAAGGGACTTCAACTTCTTCATGAAGTAAAGGCTAAAGCAATTGAAGTATTTGGAGATTCACAGTTAATTATTAATCAGTTGATCGGCCTATATGAGTGCAAAGAAGAGACTTTGAAAGGATACTATGATGAATGCCAAAAGTTGCTCAAGCAGTTTCTTCATATCTCTTTCCAACATATTTCGAGAGCACAAAACCAAGAGGCTAATCGTCTAGCTCAAAGTGCATCAGGATATCGAGTGTTTCAAGAAGTCTTGAGTAGTGAAGCCTCAGGTGATGATTGGAGAGTCGAAATAGCCGATTACCTTAGAGATCCATCTCAGAAAGTTATCAGAAAGCTAAGGTACAAATTGGCTAAGTATGTTTTGTTAGATGATCAGTTATATTATAAAACAGTCGATGGGGTGTTGCTCAAATGCTTAAACCAAGAAGAAGCTAAGGTGTTGATGGGTGAGGTGCATGAAGGGATATGTGGAGCTCATCAATCGGCTTATAAGATGAAATGGATTATCCATAGAGCCAGATATTTCTGGCCAACGATGTTGGAAGACTGTTTTGAATATTACAAGGGGTGCTAGGACTATTAGTGTTTTGGTAATGTCCAGAGATCGCATGCATCGGCCATGAATCGAATAATCAAGCCATGGCCATTTCGAGGTTGGGGAATTGATTTAATTGGCCAGATTTTTCCACCTTCAAGCAAAGGACATAAGTTCATATTGGTAGCAACATATTACTTCACTAAATGGGTTGAGGCAATTCCTTTGAAGATGGTAACCTCAAAGAACATGATTGATTTTGTCAGGGAACACATTGTGTATCATTTTGGGATTCCTCAAACTATAACTACAGATCAAGGAACAATATTCACATCAGAAGAGTTTGGGGATTTTGCTACCAGTATGGGAATCAAGCTACTGAATTCCTCTCCTTACTATGCTTAGGCTAATGGCCAGGTAGAGGCATCCAACCAGATTATGATTAAGCTGATCAAGAAAAAGATCGAGGAACAGCTAAGGAAGTGGCATTCGACGCTAAATGAGGCGTTGTGGGCATATAGGATGGCCTGTCACGGATCAATTAAAATGTCGCCTTACGAACTTGTGTATGGCCATAATGCAGTTCTTCCTTGGGAAGTTTGGACTGGATCGAGACATGTTACATTGCAGAATGATTTGTCAGCCGAAGTCTCTAAGAATCTTATGATAAACAATTTGGAGGACTTGAGTTGCCTTCGGCTGCGTGCTCTTGAAAATATCAAAGCCAATAAGCTGGGGGTTGCGAAATATTATAATAAAAAGGTCAAGATTAAGCAATTCTCTAAAGGAGACTTGGTCTGGAAAGTGAAATTGTAGATCGGGTCAAAGGATAGTAAATTCAGCAAATGGTCACCTAACTGGGAAAGACCTTATCGGATCATACGTTGTGCACCTGGTAATGCTTATATTTTGGAAACACTAAAAGGAGAGGAAGAATTCGGCCGAGCAATCAACGGGAAATATTTAAAGAAATATTATCCTAGCGTTTGGATCAATACTTAATAAACGATTTGTTCGGTCGATAGCTTTAATAGCCGATATTGGAAAGGTATCGCCTCTAGTGCAAAAATGAACCCGAAGGGGTAAAAGCTGGTATGATGTGTATCGCCTATAGAAGCAAAGCAAACACAGACGAAGTAATGTTTATGAAGTACAAAACAAAGGAAAATCACTCAAGACGAGGAAGTTGTTTGCTAAATGTCACCTATTACAAGCTATGGGCCGGAAAAACACTTTGCCTACTATGTCATCGGCCAGGGTGTTGAAGTCTATAGAGTTGGCGGCGCTAAGGAAGTCCTCAACCAAGCACTCATGCTCCCTAGGCTATGCTGCGTCTGGAAAACCATGGGGAAGAAGCTGAAGATTATGGCCAGAATGGGCTTGAGCAGCAGCTAGCGCCATGGCAGCACCATGATGAATGCCATGAAGGGCGACCTCCCTAACACGATTTGGGATGTCATGCAAGCAAACCACCGGGATGGTGCCCCTAGCATTGACAAACCCCGCCGCGTGATCCGCAGCTGATCGAAGACTCTCCAACTAAGCAATTAGATCTAAAAGATTTAAGGAAAGGATGATCAGAAATCTTGAAGGCAAAATTAAGAAGAAGCTAGAGAAATTATGGCAAACATCTCACCTATGATTCTGACTTCAGCCCTAGCCAACCTTTCTCCTACCAGGCTAACCTTGGGGGGTGATTGGCCTTCAATCATGGCCAAAGCCGATTCTGCAAGGGAGAGGCAGTTGGCCAGATGTTGGTCAGTCCAATCGATGGAGGCCAGCAGATCATCATTGTCGATCTGCCTCCTCGAGTAATGAGGGAGCTGGCGGCGAATTGGTGCCAAAGATGACCCCGAAGGCTGGGTAGAGTCGGACCTCTGCTCCGAAACAATGGGAGCAACCTAGGTTGCACCCTCTTGGCGATGAAGGTGCTGACACGATGATGTAGATCTGTTGAGGGCCTCCTCGGTAGACCTCTTGCTGTTCTCCATGATCTCAAACCTACAAAAAAAGCAGGAACTATACTAAGGATGCAGAAGGTTTGAGACGAAGCGGGTTGTTGTTAGATCCACGACCGTGGACCGCATATATAGCCCAGGAAGGTGAGAAGATAGACTTCACCGGGGGTGTGAAATTGGAATCAGAAACAGAAGCGGATCGACACTCCGAGAATTCAGGGGACAGATAATGAAGAGATAACAGATTCAAACTTATTGCTTCCCCAACTTACAAAATATTATGATGGATACGAAGAATTTACATTGACTAGAGATCAACCCATCAAGGCTTCTTTGGATTGAAGGGAGTCTAGGTCCCCACAAGACCGAAGGTCATCGTGAACCGAATCAACATCGGCCCGTTGATAAAATTGTACCAGAGAAGAGGAAATGTCGCCCGCCTAACATACGCTCAGCCGATTTCTAGGTAAATTGAGAAACTATGGGAAAGAAGCCTGTGGCTTTCCCAGTGGGCGTTTGAAGGAGCAAACAAGGGGTAGGTGTCCACACATTTTAGCCCTCGCAAATACTAGAACAGCTTTGCGAGCATGGAGAGAAGACTCAGGTGATATCACAAGAATTCTTCTAACCGCAATAGCTGGTTTTCTTGCTCAACGAGGTGCTAGAATGAGCGACACAATCACCCTATGCACAAGAATTCTTCTAACCGCTCGAGATCTTCATGGCAAAAGGATAGACCATGGAGGGTCCGGTAGAGTCGGAAGCACTCGAGGGGGGAGATAGAAGAGAAACATAGCTGGATTGTTAAGTTGCTCTCGCCAGGGTCGGATGGATATTTTATAGCCGGCCGAGAAAGATGAATCCAAATGCCCGTGAAGAAATAATACTCTCGTGAAAAGTTTTGAAGCATGGGCTCATGAGCTGACATAGATAATGACAAATAGTAGACCCTAGATCAAGATTCTCTACCCATAACTGCGGACCTATCAAGGATATAGACGTGATAATTTTGGAATAAAATTACTTTTATCCCAAAATTGGGGGGCATGTGTTTACACCAAAATTTGGAAGGAGAGTCGCAGGGACTCGAAAGCTCCCAAGATCATGTTATCAAGGAATCAATTGCATGTAGATCGGAATCAGCTAATTCGAATGCAACACTGAAATCGGCTTTCTTAAGGAAGCGCTAGTAGATAACGACAAAGGCTACGACCGGCTCCGGGACAAAGCATGTTGGACTCTACAAAAAGGGAAAGATTAGAGTCCAAGTTATCTTAAATTAGGAATGTTTTCTTTTAGGGCTAAAGATTGTGATGAGTCGTGCTTAGATAGGAGTCATGCGTAGGTCCCGGGTATAAATATCAAACCCCGGCTAATGTAAAAAGACACACAATCAATCAAATACCAGTTATTTACTTTTTTCGGCTCCAACCACCCCTTAGGAGTAGGAGTAGAGTAGATCTCGGTGAGTTCTTCAGCAAGTATGACTGCATCGATCCGGTCGACCTCCACTGCTTATTTGTAAGTACCGTCATCGCTTATACCTCTGTTCGTACGACTGCATCGATCCGGTCGACCTCCACTACGACTCTGCTATAAGTTAGTTATCGACTCTTGTCTAGTTCAAGTACGGCTGCATCGATCTGGTCGACCTCCACTGCTTGAACTAGATTAAGGTCAAGTTATCGGCTCTATCTAAGGGTGGCGCTCCTTCGGATAGATTCATTAAGTTACCGATATTGCTTATTGCTACCATTATTTATTTAATTACAGCAATATCACTTCGCCCGATTGGGATTGATCTAGATCAGCCTTATATCCTTTTAAACCCATCATTTGTTAATCTAAACTGATCTAATCTGCACTTTAAACGATGAGTTATGTTTTATCGGCTGTTTTATATCAATCTTGATCGTGCATAGCATGCGGTTAAGGCATGTTTGATCTTGTGTAGATCTATTGGCTAGCGAAAATTGTTCCATGGCCCGCTATTATGGCCTGTGTGATTCTGCCTCACACCCCACTGTTAGCACCGTGGAGTGGGGATTGTTATTTGGTAGATTTGTTCCTGAGAGGACATGACCTTAACTATGCACTATGTCTGAATCGGCTGTTTTAGCTGATATCGAGCGCTTTCACAAACAGCTCACATTACGAGATCATTGAAGTAGCGATAGGTTGAAAGATGTGTTAGCCCCATGATCTTATTATTGTATTATGGCCTGCATGATTTTGCCTCATGCCCCACTGGTCATAGCGATAGATGAGATCTAACATGTTCATTAGATTTATCTCTATTAAATGGTTGAATAATGATGAACTGTTTCTTTTATAAAAAGGGGTTCGGTTACTTGGAGTCATTGGCTTAGCATGAACTAATTATTGTTAATATCTTATTGTCATTGACCAATATTTGTTTAAAGAATGATATTCATCCTGAACGATAACCGATTCTTCTTACACAACCCATGAGCTTTAACTAATTTATTCTTATGAATATACTAGAATCGACTATTTAGTCGATCTCCTTTCATATCGGCTCTCAGAGCCGCACATTCAGGATTGTCTGGCAACACCGGCATGTTCCGCCCTTAATTACTGATAAACTTTCTCTCCTTGTCAATTGCAGGGTCAAATTGACTGGCATGTCTTGGGAGGATTGTGCAGAATCGACCATCCTTGCGCTGAAGCTAGGTGGATCTACAACTCCATCGAGCAATATCTACAACTCCATCGAACAAAAGTCAGCATACACAAGGCGCCACCCTTAGATATAGCCTTGTGTATGCTGACTTTTGGACCTAGTTGGAACTACAAGATACTACAACTCTGCTAGACTAGTTGGCTTCACTCTCTTGGATTGCCATCCCCCAGGACCCATATCGGTGTTACCTTTTGCCCTACTAGCAAGGATTTCTCTATGGCTTGTTCAACCCACAGCCTAAAATTGGAGAAACAAACTTAAGTGGCAAGCATGTAAATTGCATTGCTACCCACACAACAAATAATTGAATTGCACTGCTACCTAAACCAACCCCCTCTCATCCCAACATGACAAGATAGAACAAGCACCTCAATTGCAAGGGGTACTCGCTCTTCTAAATATGTATCTGTTTCACCATATCCCTAAACACGCTCCCCTGCTTTAGGGAGATTTCTGGATGTCAACATGTAGATCACAAAGGCATTTATTGAGTTAACCTTGTACCAAATGTTAACAAAACAGAGCAGGAGCGTGCAAATTAGGTGCCTAAACTATAGCTTATATGGAAGCCATTACTTGAATAAAGCACATGTGAACTCTTATACGAAAGCTATTATACTCGAATAAAGCACATGTGAACTACATCTCAACTAAGAAACATGTAACCCGTCACTATATATCTACATGTCCTAGGTTCAACCACTAGATTACAACACGCATCATAAAAGGAATTTGGGTACCTTTTCCTATTCCTGGCTACGCTATGTCGTCGACACTGCCCTCTTGTCATCCTGGTCGTGGAAGTGGTGTGGCCAGCATTGACAAAGGGGTAGCAGATCCGGTGTGGCGATTGTCAATGATGATGCTGGGGTTCGGTCATGATAGGTGCTGACATAGGGGGTCCAGATCTGGCATGTACCGCCACTGACGATGGTCCTTTCGCCGTCAGCGGACCTATTGCCGATGAAGGGGATCAGATCTGAATCTGGCTCTGGCTCCGGCTAGTGTTCGGAAAGGTATGAGAGAGGTTGCGGCTAGAGAGTGGAGAGGGAGTCAAGCTGCTGTGCTGATATGCCTAGCTAGGGTTTGGACTGGGGTGGCAGAGGGGGCTAGGCTTTGGAGCAGGAGAAGAGACGGTGCGGCTAGTCCAGCTGGAGAATGGAGATGGAGACGGAGATGATGACTCCTTGCGCTTTTATGTGGCCATCACAATACCACAAATACCCTTGTCTGAAATCGATGGTGTGGTCCACTAATTTTTCATGAGAAGGGCAAAAGAGAGAGAGATCTAATTTTCGGTTCGTGTTGGCGGCACTGCTAGGCGCGAGGATTTCATTTTTGCCCAAAATCAAATTTTTGCGCGGGTAGATCGCTGCCCCGTCCGGCGTCTTGTGAGCAGAGATCAAATTTTATATGACAAATGGTGACGATATATACGGAGTAATACACAAATGTGTATTAATCGTCGGATCATCAATATTAATCCCAAAAGTTTCAGTGGACCCACAAGTTTTTGTGGACGGCAACTCTTGAGAGCGTTTATGTGTCGGTGATGCAATTACGCGGCACGTGGGATAGTCCACTACTAAAGGCATTATCTGATTAGTACCCATCTTTTCCTCTTTTGTGCGCCATTTCCATCGTCGTTTGCCCCCTTCAATGCCACCCATCCTGCGCTGCCTCCCCCATCCACCCCCCACACACTAAAACCTCTTACCTAGATCCTTTCGCGTTGTGGGAATCTACTGCACCGCAGTGATCTACCACGCCGCCATCTGTCAGCGCGCCACTCCTCCAGCGAGCAAGCCGATCAAGATCGCCTTCTCGCCTTAGCACGGTGAGGCCATCTGCGATCTCCTCTTTTTTTCTTCATGAATTTATGGTGTTTGATGAAACACATGTGTATTTTTTCTGATTGTTGCAGATGGCGTGAGTTAAATCAAAGTTGGTAGAACTACCACATCACAGAAAGAGCCAGAGGCAGTCAACCATTCTCTGAGAAGCAGAGGAACTAGCACCACCATAGCCTAGAAAGAGCCAAAGGAAGGCTTGTAGTGTCCTAGAAGCAAAGGAACAAGCACCACCACTACCTAGGAAGAGGCAGAGGAAGGCGGATAGTATCCGAGAAGCAGAGGAAGAAGCAACCAAAGCTATGCTAGCCCTAGAGTCTGAGAATTCTCATAGGCAAACTCGAACAACCCACTGAAAGCAGTAGCATGAGGAGAGTGTTGAAATGGAACTCAGGGAGGAGGAGCTCACTGAGGAACAACTATAGCAAATGACAGAGTTCCACTCCAAAAACTAGACTTGTCGCTTTGCACCTTCCTAGATCAAATCTACAGCTACTCATGGGGGCATGTGCGCTCACACTCATGGAGGTTCGATGTGTGCCACAATTGGTGGTATGAGGAGCAGTCAAGGAGGTAATTTGATGTGTGCCACAATTGGTGTACGAGGAGCAGTCAAGGAGGTAATTTGATGTCTGCCAATGGTGGTACAAGGAGGAGTCGAGTAGGTTTGATGTCTGCCAATGTTGTTATGAGGAGCAGTAATATTGAGAGAAAGAAAGAGGTGGTTTAGTTCTAGGACTTTTGGTATTACAGCTCAAAGAAGATACGAAGCATCAGGTTCTATGATATTGAGTTCTGGTTTCCACTACTCAAAGAGCCTGGCACAAAATCATAGTTCTGGACTATGACTTAGGAGAGTTTCTTCAAGAGCTACCATGGTAGAGGGATGGCACTAGTAGACCAAAGGATACTTGGTTGGGATGAGCTTGAGAGAGCAGTTGGTATACCTATCCGACCCCTCTTTGAGCGGTTCCTGGGCTTTGTTCACCTTTTCAATGAGGTTGATTGAATTATTATAAGTTGGGTGCGTCAGTTCTATGCATCAGTGTGGATTCATCCGGAGCATGACTACATTGCTTTTATGCTCCATGGTTGGCCAGAGCGAATGTCCTATGACCGCCTATAAGAACTCCATAGGGTTGACACTTCAGACTGGAAGCTCCATGAGGTAGTCTATGGAGATGCTTTGCCTCTATGTCGTAGCAGGGCTAGAGGTACTTTTCTTACAGACTAGGATATTCGACCACTCTTCATTGAGCCCTTCACTGATGGCTCCTTGTGTACACTGGATAGACTGCGTCTAGAGGTTTATGTTCTACATTTGGCTCTGAGGAAGATAGTCCTTGTGGCGGCAATAGGGAGTCGTTGACCAGCTTGCAGCAGTGGCTGCTACTATCAATATGGAGACGCGAGCAGTTTGACTTCTTACACTTTTTCCTGTCTAAGATCGAGGATGTGATAGCTAACACTACTAGTACTGGATGGCAGCATGTGTACCCTCACATCATCAGCTATCTACTACGCATGATTGACTCTAAAAAGAATGGGACGCTATACAATGAGTCGACCTATGAGGTTATGACCTACATGCCAGCAAGGCCGGATGATTATCACCATGGACAGCGTTCCCTTAGCTCCATTCAAGAGCTATTACCCATACATGACAAAGAAAGACATGAAACGGTGGATGCAGCCCTAGAGCAGGCAGAGCACTAGTCTAGGATAGGAGGAATATTGAATGTATGAATGCAAGATTCAGACTCCGATGACAGTGACTACCGTGACCCTACATCAGAGGACCACGATGAGGGAGGGTCATCCTCCGGTGGTGTGGCCAACAAAGAGATGGACGATGTTCCACCTACTACAGAGATGTTAGCCAAGCAGGCATCGCCTCTAGTGTTCATTCAGCAACCGTCGGAGCTTGGATAGATACTTGCTAGGCTAGTTGTTAGCCAGGAAGAAAACCAAAAGCATATGGAATGACAAGAGAGGTGTTTGAAAGCAAGTATTGATAAGTAAGCGGAGAGTGTGGTCCTTCTTAAAGAGCAGATGAGCCAGCAATCATCTGCTTTTTGTGAGGCCATCAACCAACAAGGCCAAAAAATCAACTTGATGTGCAATGTGTTCACCGGTTGCTTTAATCTACTGTATAGTGCCATAGGGGTTAAGGCCTCTGACTTTCAGATGCTTCAGTTGCAATGTGGTAGTCAGGTCAACCCCATTGCTGGTTATCTGACTAGTCCTGATAATACAACTGTCCACATAGAGTTACCCATTGCGATGATGCTACATAAGTAGAGTTCAGCTTCAGGTCCTGATCAGGCCGGTGATCCATCTTCTTCACCCCCTCAGGTCGAGGTGCAAGTCACCATGGAGGCACATACAAAGCCCCTTAGGGCTTCTCTAACACCCGAGATACCTGAGACAACTTCAGATTCTGATGAGGTAGGTGATCCACCTTCTTCACCTCCTCAGGTAGAGGTGCCCTCTTGGGGCTTCTCCAACGACCGAGATGCCTGAACCTACTAAAGCTAGTATTACTACAGTCAAACATAAGTAGAGTTCAGCTTCAGCTCATGAGGCAGCTGATCGACCTTCTCTGCCCAATTAGGTTGAGGGGCTAGATACTATGTGTGATGCCACAAGGGCACATACAGAATGTCCTAGGGCTTCCCCAACAATCACAGAGCCTAATGTGACCACCGAGCCTACTAATCGTACCATTAATAGAGCTAAGTCGACCCTAGGGTCTGACACTACTACTTCAGTTCAGCAGACTGGAGAGTCCATCATTCGTCCAGGTAACCACATCACTGAGCGTGATGAGACATCGAATTTGGACGATGAGATTTTAGCATACTCACCAGGCGAGTTTGACCTCAACAGCACCGTCATGACTTCGATGCCTACTTTGTCGTCATCACCACATCCTTCGGATGTGTAGTCATCTTGATTCCCTGCTGAGGAAGGGACGTTCAATAGATTGGTGATAGTTCGACAGTCAAAGGGAGGGATGTGGTAGAAGGTGAGGGAACGAAGGCATTGAAATTTGGATTTAGAACGATTCTTGATGTAATAATTGAAGTCATGCTTACGACACAATGTCTATTTTATGGTTCTATAATAAGTTGTACATGTTGAACCCTTTTTATCACTATGTTGCCATGTAGGCATCAAAATTTGGATTTAAAACAATTCTTGATGTAATAATTGAAGTCCTGCTTATGACACAATGTCTATTTTACGGTTCTGTAATAAGTTGTACATGTTGAACCATTTTTATCACTATGTTGCCACTGTAAATTAAACCTAACATCTAAGTGTGATATGAGCGACATCTATCTAGTCTGACTACCTCATTGCAACTTGAGTCGTTCCTCTTAAGAGAGAACTACAGGGTCAAACAACCCCATTGCAAGTCGAGGAGTCGCCCGGACACAAAATCTATTGTCCAACGCAATACAATCATAGACTAGCGGACTTTCTTTCGTGCGCAATCAAATCTTGCGTGCGCATTTAGAAAAGAGTAATAGATATTGCCTGGCGTGTTACAATCGCATAGCGTTGGACTTTCTCGTGTGTGCATTCATAAAAGAGTAATACACATTGTGCCGATGATTAACATTTACAATGCCTGACATAGGTGGAAGCATTCAGAATAGAAATATGTGAAGTTACTAAGTTACCTATAGTGTTTCAAAAGAGGGATGGAAGCTTCCCTAAAACCTAACTCTCTTTCGAGAGGGGAGGCAGGATCCAGCCCATGACCTCCTAATCACCTCATCCGAGCATGTCGGCCACACAAACCGATCACATCGAAGCACAAGAAGCAAACATTGTGAAAGACAAAGCGACGTGCATAAGTTGCTCTTCGAATTAAAGTAACAAACTAGCCTTTCATTAAGATTGGAATGACCCTAGATACAATCTATGGCTCAAAGAAGGCAGCGAGGATGATGTCTCCCGCATGCGTGGCTGCCACGATGGCCTTCACAGTGGCGATAAAGTCGCCAGTGGGCTCCTCCTTCTCCTCCTCATCGGCGCCAACTGGAAAGCTAGGTTCAAGCAGGCAGAGATCATGGCCAGAATGTAGCTACACCGCGGCCAGGACTAAGGCAGCCCCATGGCGCACCCTGCTAAGGGCCACCATCCTAACCCTCTGTGTTCACATCATTGACGATGACGAGGGCCACCTCTCGAAGAGCGACCAACTCCTCCTCCAGGGCTGACAACACTAAAAACCATCAAAACAAGGCCGCGAACATTTGGACAGAGCTTCTCGATGAAGGAAACCTTACTGATCATCCTAGCCTAAGCATTGGTAGCTGCCACCTAGGCATCAGCAGTATCTCACTCCGAGACGACAAGGGCAGTCTAGATGGCGTCGAGGCAAAGCGCAAGCTGACTAACCTCACCCTAGGGTCGAAGCACGAGTCGCGAGCCGCATCCCAATTATGCAGGGGCTCATGGACTTCCCGGCGGTCGGGGGGAGAAGACCCCTCTAGTTCCGTAGGGTGCGCGTTCGGAGAGCGGATGACACTGGATAACCGCTCGACCTCTAGCATCGCGGTGTGAGAAATGGCCCTAAAAAGATTAAGGAGATCAAAATAGAATGACTCCGGCAACTAAGAAAAAGACTGCCTTACCCAAGGCACCGCAAATGGGGGCACAGACGCGGTGGACGCCTACTCCCCTCCAGAGGGTTCTCTGCTAGGTGCTTCCCATGGTCCATCACTCTGGCCGAAGATGCAACTCGCTCGAGGCTAGAGAGAAGGCGAAGGAGTACCACAAGAAAACAGAGAAGAGTGGTTGCCTCGCTCTTACCTCATAGATTAATGGCTAAACCAGGCACACTAGGCTCTCCGGGTTTCATGAAAATTTAATACAGATTTAATTGATGTGGATTTCCAAGCAACAGGTTGCAGCGGGTGCAGTTAGAAAAAGAGTAATAGATATTGTCTGGCACGTTATAATCACATAGTATCGAACTTTCTTGCATGTGCATTCAGAAAAGAGTAGTACACATTGTGCCAACGATTAACATTTATACAATGCCTGACGCAGGTGAAAGCATTCAGTCATTGTCCGGTATGTTACAATCACATAGTATTGGACTTTCTCGTGTGTGCATTCAGAAAAGAGTAGTACACATTGTGCCAATAATTAACATTTCTACAATGCCTGATGCAAGTGAAAGCATTCAATCATTATCCAATGTGTTACAATCACATAGTTTCAGACTTTCTTGCATGTGCATTTAGAAAAGAGTAATACACATTGTGCTAATGATTAATATTTACAATGCCTAATGCAGGTGCAATCAATCAGAACAAAAATACACTATCGACGGCAAGCAGATCTAGTGTCAGGAGCCGCATCCGCTCCTAGAACTAGGCCACGGCCTCCTCCTTTGTGGCTTGCGCATCGAACATCCAGCGGCATAGCCCGTCGGTCCATTTCTCTATGAAGCGCTTCAGGACCTTCTTCATCATCGACTCCGGCGACACAACCGGCTTCCACCTAGCGATGAGCATGTGGAACATGTCATACCCTTCATTCGGCGGGACGACACTAATGGCAATGAACCAGGATGCCAAATGCGGTACAACGAGCTTGCTGACAAATGGCGTCCACCAATCGGTTCCACCGAAAGTGACCTCATACTATAGCACCATCTTGTCATCACAATCTGCTATGAAGAACCTACACAAAGCACCCTGCTAATCTTTTCTAGGGAACTCACCCTGTAGGAGGTCAAGCATTTTCTAGGGCGAAATCTCGAATGCCCACCTCATGAGGTGGTCAACCCGCACATCCGTAGCTGCCATTCCTCCTGACGATGGCTTGTTGCGGACATTTCCATGTCCATGCTTCATGTAAGGAATGATGACACCATCGACAAACCTATTACAAACGTCAGGCGAAGCTGCTTGCTTCCATGGCAGCACAATGTCGTAATTTTTGTGCGCGTTTTCACCAGTACACTTCAACAGGAACTTCTAGACCACGGTCACCACCTTGGTGAGCATCAGCTATTGCAAGTCCTGGTCATTGGTCGACATCCATGGATGTAGAAATACATTAACTAGAACAATCTCCCAAGAAACACCATACCTATCGGTAGCACCAGATAGTCTGGGCAACACTACATCATGCAGGAATTCCCTAGCATGAGGGAACTCTGGCGGTAGGTTGTGCAAGAACTGTACCAGTTCCTACTACGGGAACCTGGTGGTAGTCCATGTCTCCTTCAACCATTTCATAATGGGGTTGACCACCAGTTCAATGATCAGCCTAGCATACGGTGAGGAGGCAGACCCATCATCCAAGAGTATGTACTTGAGCTTGCTCACCGCCTCCATCTTTCTGTTCGGTTGCTCCAGCGGATCATACCATGTCAACTGCTTGAACGTCTCTTGCATGATAGGGACCAACATCTTACGCACTGTGTTTGGTAGGGACATATCCTTGTAATAGGAGGGATACTCAGTTAGCAACTTTGTGAAATCACTGATAACCGTATCCAAGATGACCTCAATGTGGCTCTCCTACGGGCTTGGTGCTTGCATGATCCCGTCATCATGAGGACTCAAATTGCTTGCGCCCTGGTCATCAGATGATTGAATCATTGGAGGGATCATTGGTTGTAGGGATGATGTAGGAGGCATCAGCACGATCGGTGTTGAGACCTGAGTACCTGTGGCACAATCGCACTTAGATGAGGTTGGCATCCCCTTGGTGGTGTAGTCCGAGGCCGTGGCTAACACAGCAACAGTCAAAGTTTGCCCTTTCTGATCGAAGGACATGGGTGTATAGCTGTTGAGATTTTTAGGACCCTAAGACAGTCCAACCCTATGAAATATAGATGCTCTAGATCATTGCGAGTCAATGAACAACGAAATATAGTGCTGGCAACTATTAGGGGCTATCCAACTAGTCCATAGAACCCAACTATCAGGGGCTAACAACTACCATAGTTCTAGTCTATAGAACCCAAGAATTAGTTCGCTGTTTTTTAGCCATGGCTAACTAGTCATAGTCCATCCAAACATGGTATAAGACAGTCTGATACTAGGAAATCTTGATAGGCTAGATAATAGTTCTGATGAAACAACAAAATACAGATCGTGTCAACTCTTACGCCAAGTTCACCACAACCATCTGTTGTTCGTCTTGCGCACCTCCACCTTGAGCTTAGCTTCATCATACTCCTGCTCATCCTCCCATTCCTCGTCCTCATCATCACTGTAGGTGGCCTCGCAGATCACACTGAAGAAGCAGGTGCCATCGACATTGAGGTGGTTGCTTGCGCAGAACTCGTCCCACCCGTACTTGAATGATGGGCGCACTTTGTTGTTCATGTCGGTCCTCTCCAAGGCCATGAACCAGGACTACCCAGGTATCTATAGCTCGATGGCTTGCCGCTGCTGGTAGCTATGCGCTACATTGAAGTCCATTGGCATGTTCTTCGCCTCGCACAAAAAACGATTGATGAGAAAGACGACACTGGTAACTTGCGACATGGGTACATTCTGCGTCTCGCATGAGTGCTCACCAGATACTTTACTTTGAGGTGGTACTTCTTTAGGATCACTACAAAACTCCTTGGCTTCATGATAGGTAGGGAGAGCTGACTACCACCGTCCTTGAAGTCGTGTGGGTACTGCTTACGGCAGGTGGTAAGGTCGAAGACCTTAACATTAATCTATGACCGGCCATCATACCACAATACAAGAGAGAACCCATCTTGGAGGTCGAGGGTGTGGGTGAAGTGCTTCCATCCCTGGAGGAAGTACAAGTGACTGCCATTGGGGAACACCTCCACCTTCCACCGGGCTAGGCTCTACTCATCGTCCAGACAAAGCTCGAGTTTTTGGCAACCTCCGATGGCCCGGACCATTACAGTCGATAGTTTCTATGTGCACAATGATCAACATAGCTAGATAGAGGGACAAGTTCATTCCCAAAGGCAAACCCTAGCAGATCACATTCAGCACACAGAAAACGGGCACTTACCAATGTTTCTGCATATAATCCAGGAAGAAGGATCTTCATGCACTCTAGGTCACTCTGGCTCGGTCCGGCCATGTCTTCTTGCAGCCACACCGTGCCAACTAGGGAACTTGACAGTCTTGAGGAATCCTTGCTAGTATGTCTCTGTTCTCGTTCTCCTCTCGTGGGTGGGAGGGGGGTGGGGCGGGGGGCTTTCTTTTTCTATGTTTCTGGTGTTGTCACAAATGCAAGGAGTGCACACCGTGTTCGGGCATCAGTGGTGGAGTTAACAAAAGTTCATCCCAAATTATAGTTCATTTCAAAAAATTATACAAAATATCACTTCTTTTGTTGTAGCTTGCTTTATTTACAAAAGTTTTTCAAGAATGGCTTAAATTTGACTATGTTTGCACAAATTTTTTGAATAAGACGAGTGGTCAAACTTGGGGTCAAAAAAGTCAAATGAACTATAATTTGGAATGGAGGGAGTAGTAAAAACCAGCGCTGAGACTGACGCCGTCTCATCGGTGTAAATGGAGGAGACGTGTTCTGTTTTCATCAGTGTACGCTTGGAAATGTCAATACTCCTGCATTTCCGGTCGAACACGCCTTCTACGGTATGACTGGTTGAGATTCCTGAGGGAGTGCGACAGCCCCTGATGGGTGAAAAGGCCTATCACAACCACACCAAGCTTTCAAGTCTCAACCGTGTCATGGTGGTCAATTCATTCTTGTCCAGCTTTCATCTTGCATTCATTTTGCTCTTGGCAACCGCACAAGGTTTCTTTGAGAGGAGCAAGTCTCGGCAACCAGAAAGTCCTGCCGCCGTATATTTGAACGCGTCGGATAGTATTTGTGTCATATGCATTTGTGCAAATATTTTCGTTCACAAAGGAACATTTACCATTATCTCATTGAACACGTGATAGTCCGAGCATTGTAAACCTGACCAGGCCGGACACATCTCAATCTTGCCAACCGTGCAATGGTTGCTTTGTGCCTCAGTTTGGTGAACCAAACACGTATCAGTAGTGGTAGAAGTCATGAGTTGCTCTGATCATGCTCAAAATGAGTGGCTCTGATTCGTCGTGAACCCAACTCATCTTATTTGCTTGTGTCTGATAAAAAAAATGTTGAATTTGTAACAACCATTTAGCGAGGAGTTCATCTGAACAAGTCTTGACTCGACCTACTATAATGCACAATGGAGGAGTCATAGATGTTGCATTTTTACTACACAGGCCAGAAAGTCCCCCGCTGTCCATTGGATCTCTCGTCGGATAGTAAGTGTACCCATCTCTAGCTATCCGCTGCATGTCTCTTCAAAAGAGAAATTGCTTACCAAAGCAACTCCTCTTCACTCTTCTGTCTGCCCCTCGACTATTGTGACTGCTTAGATAGGAGTGAAAAGACCTATCACAACCGCACCATGCTTTCAAGTCTCAACCGTGTCATGGTAGTCAAAATCTCTTAAATTTTCACTCCTATCCAGCTTTCATCATGGATTCACTTCGCTCTTGGCAACCACACAAGTTTTCTTTGAGAGGAGCAAGCCTGGCCTAATGCAGAATAGATGAGCCAAAGGTTTTGAAAATTCTACTGCACACGCAAGAAAGTCCTACTGCCTTATATTTGAACGGGTCAGATAGTATACGTGTCGTATACATTTGTGCAAATGTACTCCTGGTCCATGTCATAGATTATGAAAAACGTTACTTTCTTTTAAGAATTATTAAATTAAAAGCCAAGGAGAACACGATCACGTGACCATGCCCCTACTACTAGTAATAATAATATTGGATGAAATGATGAGTGAGTGTAGTCAATCAAAAACTATGAAATTTTACTGCACACGCCAGAAAGTCCACCGGCCGCACAATTGATGTCATCATGCCAAGACTCACGCTATCTCATCAGCGTAAATGTAGGAGACGTGCTCTGTTTTTGCAATCACCGGTGTAATATAGTTGCGATTCTCGAGGGAGCGCGATAGCACCCACCTCTGGGAAAGATAAATCTTCACGGAGTATCTTACCTTAGAAGCCTTAGCATCCCTGTGTATAAATAAATCTTTACGGAGTATCTTGCCTTAGAAGCCCGAGTGTCCCTGTGTATACATAAAGCCTGGCCTCGCTCCAATTCATATTATTTACCATTCCACCTTCCATTGCGCAAAAGCCCTCTCCTCGCCACCCCGTCGGTTGCCATGAAGGTCGTCGGTGGCTCGGATGCAGTCCTCGCTTGCCCTAGTGGTTTGGCGGAAGCGGTGCCGATGGCTCACCCCGGGTTGGTGTCAACAGAGGTGGCTGCGACATCCAGTCCCTATAGATCAGCACTTTGTCACTAAGACTCATGCCATCTCCTAGGCTACTGCTCTCCCTATCGCCCTTGGCGATGACACTAACACCACTAGCAATGGTGGTTCGCTCGCCACCACCAGCATCGGTGTGGTCCCGCTCGCCATCGTTGGGTCCGCTCACCGTCGTTGGATCCGCTCCCCGCATGGGCAGGTCACCTACGCCGTCATGGTCCCCATCACCATCTGACAAGGCTGAGGCCAAGGCCGACGATGAGGCCAAGGCCGATGATGAGGCTGACATCTTGGCTGAGGCCAAGGCTGTGGCCGACATCTTGGCCGAGGCTGACACCGAGTTTGACGGCTCTCTGGGCTACATCATGATGGACTTGGAGGATGATCATCTACACGACTACGAACGCCTATTCTCCTAGGGCTGAATATGTTCTTGCATGTTAGCCCATATGGCGGTTTGATGTGCCCCGTCTGCCTCAACCATAAGGCCCATGGTTGGAGTGAGGCCGACGCTAGGGCGCATGTGCTGGCAAGGGCACACGCCCCCCCTAGACGGCTCCTACACCAATGACAAGAACATTGCCCACCATCACGCCCTGGCTAGGAACCAGGGCTGGATGGCCTGAAGGGATCGTCCAGCCGCTTCAGTTCGCCATGGCGAAGAGGTTTGCTAGATTCAACCAAGGCCGGTTTACCTTGCAGTCGTTGGATTTTGTTCGCACCTGTTGGTGCCCTTATTGCATGACTTGCGTAGAGGTGTGGGATGGCACTCCTCATTAGTAGTATCAAGTCATGTCAACATATGTAGTTAGGACAAGTTGCCAGGTTGTAGGGTCAAGATGGTGGACTAGAGGGGGTGAATAGTCCTTTCTAAAACTTAATCGCGCCGGCTCACCGATACAAGTGTGAAATTAAAACTATCGGTCTAGCTAAGACTACACCCCTCTATCTAAGTTATCAAGCACCTTGAAAAGATCCTAAACAAGAAACTAAGGTGTTGGGCTAGCTAGAGCTTACCTAACCAATCTAGCTTGCAAGGTCACATAAACCTATATAACTAGTACTTCACACAACTGAGGGAGCTCCTACATAATCTAGTAAGCAAAAGCACAAAGCCAAATTAGAGAGTGCAAATTACTTAGCTACACAAACTAAGCAATGTGACTAACAAGGTAACTAAAACCACATTAGCCACTCAAGGGAGCTACTTCTTATGCTACACAAGCAAGAAGGCAACTAGCAAGCTACTAAACCTAAACTAGTCACAAGAGCAACTACACAAGAACAATGTATATGAAAGTAATACATGCTTGTGTTTCGTGGAATGCAAACCACCAAGAAGATGATGAAGACAATGTTGATACAGTGATTTTCTACCGAGGTTCAGTTGGTTGCCACCAAGCAATGTCCCCATTGTGTCGACCGCTCACTTGGTGGTTCGGCGGCTAATTGGCATCACCTGTCAAGCCCACATGTCGGGCACTGTAAGAACCTACCTTGAAAGTGAGGGTAGCTCAATGACACGCTCAACTAGAGTTGCTCTTCATGATCCCCATGGGGTGAGCACAATCTAATGGAGACGGGGATCCTGATCTTCTGTCAGGTGATGGTAACTATCGTTGTGGCGGAGAATGACACACCGATCCGGCTTCAGATCAAAAGATTGAACCCTGCAATCTTAGCACCACAGCTCCTCTGGTTATCAACCAAGTCACGGACCAGGTTGACCTCGCCAAGAAGGCTAATCCCTGCTTGCACAACGAAGAACACAAGCAAGAACAAGAAAGAACGCAACCAAATTGCAGATGAATGATTATCTCACGAAGTTGGGGTCTCTCAAACTGATGAACGGCGAAACTGTTCCTGATAGAATAATCTAAGCAAAACCCGAACCCTAATGGAGGGGCGGCGGCTGTTTATGAAGACTCTAGGGTCGTGCAAGACCCCTGGACGCGCCCCTAATGGGCCCAAACTCGATACATGGTCCAACGGACCAAAAGACGGTGTCGCAGCACCCTGGCAGATTCTGGATGCTGACTTGTTTCGACGATTCCCGTTGATTCCGAAGAGCTTTTGACGTCAAACTACTTGGATTGGCTTACTTATCAAATTAGCTTTCCATCCATATGTGGATCATCGAAAACGGAGTCCGAATGTGTCCTGGGTGACCAGTTTAAGGAAGACTGGTCCTGGAGGCCGAGGCAGACTCAAATTCTTGTTGGACTGGGCCTCCGGCTTGTGTTGGACGTCCTTGCTGGTCATCATCACCTCCACCACTTCCTCTAAGTCCTTCATGACCCTCTACAATGTTCCTAAGCAAGATAACATCATTAGGTAGTAGTCTATTCTCAAAAGTATGAAAAGTATCGCTTAAGAACGAGCTCACCTCTAAATTGTGTTGTCGCTTTCGAGCCCGGGTCATTGGACCTTGCATGACGGTTGGAGGATCAGCGGGTACCTCTGAAGAAGTGATGTCCTCATCATCCTCCCCCTCTTGAATTGGAGTCATCCTCGACTCAAGCTCATCTTCTTCTCCCAAAATAAGGTTTCAAATCTGCAATGTTAAAGGTGGGACTAACCCTGAACTTGGGACTACCTGAAAAGGACTTACCTTGGTGGTGGAATGTTCCGCCCTGTTATATGCAAACTCCACATGCGGCAAACACTCTTCCCACATCTTCAAATTGCGCTTCAAAATGGCTCTCAACATGGTGGATAATGTTCGATTCACAACCTCAGTTTGCCCATCAGTTTGGGGATGACATGTTGTAGAAAACAGCAGCTTGGTCCCCAATTTATTCCACAACGTGCGCCAAAAATGACTCAAGAATTTTGCATCGCGATCTGAAACAATAGTAGAAGGCATACCATGCAAGCGAACGATTTCTTGAAAGAAAAGGTCAGCAATATGAACAGCATCGTCGCTCTTATAACAAGGAATAAAATGTGCCATCTTAGAAAAATGATCAACCACCACAAAAATAATATCCCTCCCCCTCTTAGTCCTTGGCAAACCCAACACAAAATCCATAGATATATCAGCCCAAGGAGTAGAATGAACAGGAAGAGGCATATACAAACCATGTGGATTCAACCGCGACTTAGCTTTTTGACATGTGGCACACCGAGCCATGTGCCGCTCTACATCTCGCCTCATCCTTGGCCAAAAGAAGTGTGTGGACAACACCTCCTCCGTCTTCTTGGCACCAAAATATCCCATCAATCCGCCTCCATGTGCCTCCTGCAACAACAAAAGACGAACGGAACCAACTAGAATGCATAGGCGGTTAGCTCTAAACAAAAACCCATCGCTGATCATAAACTTATTCCATGTGCGTCCCTCTCTACAATTAAGCAACACATCCTTAAAATCAGGATCAAGCGCGTATTGTTCTTTAATGGATTGAAGACCAAAAATCCGGCAATCAAGTTGGGACAGCAATGTATATCTTCTAGACAAAGCATCAGCAATCACATTATCCTTCCCTTTCTTGTGTATGATAATATAAGGAAAAGATTCAATAAATTCAACCCATTTAGCATGCCTACGATTCAGATTATTTTGAGAGCGAAGATACTTAAGCGATTCATGATCAGAATGAATAACAAATTCTTTAGGCCATAAATAATGACGCCACGTCTCTAAAGAATGAACAAGTGCATACAATTCTTTATCATACGTGGAATAATTAAGAACAGGACCATGCAATTTTTCACTAAAGTAAGCAACTGGTTTACCATCTTAAATCAAAACACCACCAATGCCAACTCCACTAGCATCACATTCTAGCTCAAAAGTCTTACCAAAATTTGGAAGTTGTAGCAATGGTGCGTGTGTAAGCTTGTCCTTCAAAGCGTCAAAGGACTCCTCTTGTGCCTCTCCCTAATGAAACACTACTCCTTTCTTTGTCAACTCATGCAATGGGGCAGCAATGGTGCTGAAATCTTTGACGAAGCGGCAGTAGAATCCTGCAAGACCAAGAAAACTCCTCACCTGTGTGACGGTTTGGAGAACCGGCCAGCTCTTTATGGCTTCAATTTTCATCTCGTCCACCTCAATTCCCTGTGGAGTTACAACATAGCCAAGAAAAGAAACTCGATCCGTGCAAAAGATGCGCTTCTCAAGGTTACCAAATAAACGTGCATCACGTAAAGCATTAAAAACAGCACGTAAGTGATCCATATGTTCATAAAAGACTTGCTGTAAATCAATATATCATCAAAGTAAACTACCACAAAATGTCCAATAAAAGCTCTTAAAACCTCATTCATGGAGACGGGGATCCCGATCTTCCGTCAGGTGATGGTAACTATCGTTGTGGCGGAGAATGACACACCGATCCGGCTTCAGATCGAAAGATCGAACCCTACAATCTTAGCACCACAGCTCCTCTGGTTATCAACCAAGTCACGGACCAGGTTGACCTTGCCAAGAAGGTTAATCTCTGCCTACGCAACAAAGAACACAAGCAAGAACAAGAAAGAACGTAACCAAATTGCAGATGAATGATTATCTCACGAAGTTGGGGTCTCTCAAACCGATGAACGGCGAAACTGTTCCTAACAGAATAATCTAAGCAAAACCCAAACCCTAATGGAGGGGCGGCGGCTGTTTATGAAGACTCTAGGGTCGTGCAAGACCCCTGGACGCGCCCCTAATGGGCCCAAACTCGATACATGGTCCAACGGACCAAAAGACGGTGTCGCAGTACCCTGGCAGATTCTGGATGCTGACTTGTTTCGACGATTTCCGTTGATTCCGAACAGCTTTTGATGTGAAACCACTTGGATTGGCTTCCTTATCAAATTAGCTTTCCATCCATATGTGGATCATCGAAAACGGAGTCTAGATGCGTCCTGGGTGACCAGTTTAAGGTAGACTGGTCCTGGAGGCCGAGGCAGACTTGAATTCTTGTTGGACTGGGCCTCCGGCTTGTGTTGGACGTCCTTGCTGGTCATCATCACCTCCACCACTTCCTCTAAGTCCTTCATGACCCTCTCCAATGTTCCTAAGCAAGATAACAACATTAGGTAGTAGTCTATTCTCAAAAGTATGAAAAGTATCGCTTAAGAACGAGCTCACCTCTAAATTGAGTTGTCGCTTTCGAGCCCGAGTCATTGGACCTTGCATGACGGTTGGAGGATCAGCGGGTACCTCTGAAGAAGTGATGTCCTCATCACAATCCCCCTCACAAATCCTCCTTAGGAGCACCGCACAATCTTCTCGCGTGCTTCAACGGAGTTACAAGCCACCAAGCCATCTAGGAGGTAGCAACCTCCAAGAGTAACAAGCACCACTGGCTTGCAACTCGATCACCTAGTGCCACTTGATGCAACCTCACGATGCAATTGCACTAGAATCACACTCACTCGCAATCGGATGCAACCACTATGTGCACAAGTGAGTTAGAGGCTCTCCTAGCACTCCCCAAGCATGGAGACTAAGTCCCAAGGGTGCTAAGCCTCATCCAAGGCTGGCCACACACTCCTTTTATAGTCCCAAGGGCTAAAATAGCCATTACCCCCTTCACTGGGCACTTTTCGCACTGACCGGACTCACAGAGTCCAGTCGTTGAGTCCGGTCTCTCCTCGTGCACCACATGTCCTAGCCATTTGAAGATGACCGTTGCTCACCAATGGCTAGCTCCCACGCGTGCATACTCTTGACCGGACGTGCCTAGGTCCAGCGACCGGATGTGCCGAGGCCGTGTTCGGTCACCAACGCGCCTCTACACAACTGACCGGACTCACCTTTCTCCTACAACCGGACTCGACTCTCCCAGAGTCCGGTCACTTCCAGATAGGTTCTAGCGAGCTCTTTTGATGACCGGACGTGTCAGGTCATCACTGACCGGACTCACGGTGTGTCCAGTCGCTCCTGACGCGTTAAAAATACTGACTGGACGCATAGGTCATAGAGTCTGGTCACAGACCTTTCAACGCTAAAACGGCTATAACTCTTAGCTTCAGAGTCTGATTTTGATGATCTTGGACATTTTGGAAAGCTTACTCAGAGGGCTACACATTCCACTTTCATATTTGATCCAAAGCACAATGTATCAATACAGAATTCCAATCCAAGGACTATCACAAAGTTTAGAGCACACCGAAAAACCATTTTCTCTTATCCAAGTTGATCCAATTCAACTCTAACAACATCTCCTTTGCAAATATGCCAACACCACCAAGTGTACGCCACTAAGTGCAAGTGTGTTAGCATTTTCACACACATTTTTCAAAGGATTAGTCACTCAATTCACCACGTCACTTGATCCTAGCAATGTCACAAAGTTAGATTGCTCAAGTGGCACTAGATGACCGATATGCAAACAAGTTTGCCCCTCTTGATAGTACGGCCATCTATCCTAAACTCGGTCATCAACTTCTCTACACGCCTATGACCGGTAAAATTAAATGCCCTAGGTTATACCTTTGCCTTGCGTATTCCATTCCATCTCCTCCATTGTTGATGCAACACATGCACCAACCAATCACCAAATGATATGATTCACTTCATATCATCACGTGACCGTATTGGTTCATCGATCTTGACTTCACTTGCTCTTCACCGTTGCTTCGGTCCATCGGCGCCAAGTCATCACTCAACTTGTCCTTCACACTTGCAACCGGTCCATCGAGCCAAGTCTTGTCTTGATCTTCTCTACCTTGATCACATGACTCCATGTCATGCCTTATATGCAATGAGCTCCTTCATCACATATGTGAGCCTTGCAACAAATCCAAGCCATCTTCACTGTCATGGCATGAGTTGCTCACACACATGTACTTGTGGACTAATCACCTGTGTATTGTACTTAAACACATATTAGTCCACATAGGTTGTCACTCAATTACCAAAACCAAACAAGGACCGTTCACAGGTGCCGTTAGAATTAGTATGAAGTCATGTTAAATCATCTGTACTTAGAAATAATATGTCTAGGTAGTACTTGGATGACTTTGAGTAGTGGGATGGCACTGCTCTCCTCTTATTATTATGGCAGATGGAGGCATGGTTATGTAGGCTGAACTCGTGTCATTGCTATAATCCACATATATATGAAGTCTGGTTTACCGTTATCTTTCTATCTTGTAGCACTAATATCCTCTTATTTTGCATGTAATGTATGCATTGGTGCAAACATTTTGGTTCACAAAGTATCATTTACCATTATCTTCGTGCACATGTGATGGTCCGAGCATTGTAAACCTGAATGGGCCAAACATATCTGAATCCAACCACGCAAGGGTTGCTTTGTGCCTTGGTTTGGTGAACCAAACACGTATCAGTAGTGGTAGTATGTCAACGAAATATGGTCGGCAGTCTACCTAGGGGGTATGCCCAAGGTAGTAGATTATCGGCAGACAGGTGCGCAAGCTACGAACGAGATGGTGACGCAAGACAGACACGAGGTTTTATCCAGGTTTGGCCACCGTGAAGGCGTAATACCTACGTCCTGCGTCAGATTGTATTGCTGTATGTAAAATGAGATGATTCTTGAGAGGGGTCCCCTGCTCGCCTTATATAGTCTGGGGGGCAGGGTTACAGATCTGGAAACTAATCCTAACCAGTTACAATTGCCATAGGTGGCCGGATAAGGATTCCTATTCTAACCGACCAGGATCTTGATTGATCTCCAAGTCTACCTTGATTCCTTGTGCGGGACTCCGAGCAGATCGGCTGGGCCGCGCGTCATCTTCTAGTGGACCGAACCCCCTGGTCCGAGCCGTCCCAATCCTAGCCATAAGGGTATAGGGGTTAATACCCCCACAGCTAGTCCCCGAGCACCATGTATTATGTTGCGACATGCCGTTTGATCTTCTTCGGCTAATGCGGTCTGTCTTCATGTCATCTCTAACTGGTTGAAACATTGACCAAGCAGATGTGTCAGTATTTTGGTCAGCACAGAGAGCAGTAGACCACGATTATAGTCGAAGATTCTGGTTGTCCGAAGAATACATGGTGCTCTAAAGAAAAAAGAAAAAGATTTCTTTCCTGATCAAGTGTGCCCACTTGTATTTCTGATAAGAAATGTAAATGACCCTTGCACAGTAGTAGTTATGGCCAACAGTTAGAGCGTAGGGGTCGATAAAATAAACACATTCACTGCAAGGTGAAGTGTGCCCACTTAGTCCCCGAGCTTGGTAGTAGGTGATGTAGGCACGTGGTGCCAGGGTCTAAAAAGAATTCCCAGTTAAGTTGAGAATCCAATCGTCATACAAGCGATACAAGCTGCACCGGTAGGTGCATCGTACCGATGTAGTCCCCGAGCTTGCTGGAAGGCGAGGTATCAGCCTTGTAGCAAGGTCTAAGTGAGAAAAAATAAATGCTTCTCAACTGTATGTGAGTACAAATCACATGTAGCCGAGGAGAGCGGTCCCCAAGCAATGGTCGGAGAGTGGTCGGGGAAGTCCCCGAGCGCAACATGGGGAAAACGACGAATCCCTGAGAATAACCATAGTCAGGACAGTCCCCGAACACAAAGGTAATCGGGATAGTCCCCGAGCACGATGGCGGTCGAGACAGTCCCAAGCACGAGAGTGGTCGGAACAGTCCCCGAGCACGATGGTGGTCAGGATAGTCCCCGAGCACGAGGATAGCCACGACAGTCCCCGAGCACGAGGGTGGTCGGGATAGTCCCCAAGCACAAAAAGTGTGGCAAAAAACCATATGCCACTTTTACTATTATTTTATGTATTTATTTATTTGTTCTGACAAGTCCGGTCTGACACGTCTGGTCAAAAAAGTAGACGGGTAGAGCACGTCATACTGCCTTTTTGTCTTGTCAAGCAAACAGTTGCGTGGCACCTGTCAGTAGGTGCGTCAGCGTGGGCCCTCCCACACTGGCAACGAAGAGGCGCATATATTGGTGTAGATCTCGAGGCTGTGAAAACAACCGTCTATAGCACGTGCGCACGTCCCCCAAGAGTCCCGGGCAGACAAAACGGCATAACTCTTGGGTTAAATACGGTATATGATAGGTTAGTTACTATTTACTGAACCCCATTGCCATTCGCAACCGCAGCTTTCGTCTTCCTCTCGCCAACCAACCCTAACACATCCGAAATTGCCACCAATCAATCCGCCGCCGCTTCGACTGCCGCCTCTGCTAATCCCCTGCTGCTGTTGAAGATCATAGCACTCCCCGTTCACCAGCAAGGCCAGAGTGAGAGGCGGAAAACGAAAGGAAATGGTGAAAAGTGATGCGCAGAAGAAAACAGGGGTCATGGCGAAGGAATGGTGGAAGTCGAAAAGCAACGAGCAGACCATTGAAGACCTCGTCACCATGGGGGTACTCCACAATAAGGAGCTCGCAGGATGGCGTGCGCCGGAGGGCGAGGGGTACCCCGATCCACAACCAGGTGAGATCGTGGTGTTCGAGGATTTCTTTAAACGGGGATTTGGGGTTCAAATACATCCGTTTCTTCAGGGGCTCTATCTTTACTACGAGATTGGGATTTGCAATCTGCATCCCAACTCGATCCTCCATGTCGCCACTTTTATTCATCTATGCGAAGCGTATGGCGGCTTCCAGCCCCATTTCGATTTTTTCCGCCATCTTTTCTGTCTACGAAAGAAAGGAAGTGGTGGTTCGAAGATAGCCGGAGGTGTATACCTCAACCTCCATGATGGCATGAAAGCCCAGTACCTGCACTGCCCATGGAACACGTCGCTCGATGACTGGTACAAAAAATGGTTCTACATCCGCGAAGAGCCGAACACGATTACGCTGTGCGACGCGGGCTACATTCCAGAGAAGAAGACGAGCTGGTCGGAGAAGCCCGAGCATCTGGGACAGATCCTAGAAATAATTGGAATGATCCCGTGGAAAAAACTGGATGGTCCGAGCATAGTCAGGAGTTTCATCAGCCGATGGGTCCAGCCCTGCCAGAGGAGGGTACATCCTGGCTATGAGTATCAAGGGAGCGCAGACCCGACGAGGACGAGGCAGAGGGCGCTTGACAAAATCGAAGTCAAAGCTAGAATTGGCAAGCTATTTAACTTAGCCGATCCAAATTATGCCAGATTGAGCGACATCGAGCATGCTTTCAAGCTTGCCCGACCTCCCCCAAAGGTAACTCCTCTTGCCGCGTACCCGTAGTCTTATATTGTGGTAGGGTAAGTGGAAACTTACTGTGTTCACTCCCTTTTGTTACCCAGGTTAATGGTCGGGATAGAGCGACAATGTTTGTGTCGCCACCCCCTGGAGTAGAGTGGCCACAAGGAGCTGATCCCACCACCCAGACCAGCATTGAGATCGAGGATGAGGATGTCGACTGGGCGGTGCTCGGAGCTGGAGAGGAGGCAGCGGCCAAAGCTGCTGGTAAGCGGCCGGCTGCCCCCAAACAGTCGAAGAAGAGATCAGTAACCACCCTGCTCACTAGGAGAGTGCTAAATATCAATGAGCCTGAGGAGGACCCAGAGGAGAACCTGGCCAGCAAGCGTCGGCAGGCGATTTCTACTTGGCCGGACAATGACGCAGAGGAGGGAGAAGATGCAAACACCTTTCAACTTGTCCCTCGAAAAAGGAGGAAGCAACTGGAGTCGATGGAGCAAGGTGGGTCCTCCGCGCTTGTGGGACCCACATCGTTGATGGCGGTGAAGGATGCAGCTGGGTCGACCTCGGGAGTACCTAGGCAAGGAACGCGACCGGTGACGGGAGCAACAACTCAACCAAGCATGCCACCGACCACTGCAACACGAAGGACAAGTGGCGGAGGGGTCGAGCACCAAGGCCCAGCGACAGTGCTGGATGTAGAGAGAGACCAGGAGTCACCCGTACATCACGTGGAGCAAGTATGGCCAAAGAGACGTGCCTTCTCCACATCATTCCATGCTTCCAACATGTAAGTATTTGTAACCTTGATATAAGTTAGCAATTTGCATTTAATATGATTGCTTTCTAAACTTATCTCGGATGTACTAGCTCGGCGTCCACAGAAAGTCTAGACCAGCTAGCCGGAAGTGGCGTGGTGCCGCCAATAAGTACAGAGCAGACTACCCAGCAGCCGGCCACCGAGGAAGCCATAGTAGAAGATCCGTCGGGGCCTCAGCAAGCGAGCAGTTAGACAACAGTCCCCGAGCAGGTGGTTGAGGGACCAGCCGAGCCGGGCACGAGTGCTCCGAGTGCTAAACCTGCTGAGGGCAACACCTCAGCATCGAGGGTAACAGAGCAGACCGAGGAGCAGCGGCCGGAGGTGAGAGCACAGACCACATTTACCGACGCTGCAACTCATGGGAAGGCTGTGGTGATCATAGATGCTACTGACGTCGGGCCAGCACCAGGACCCGAAGAAGAGCCCGAAGAGGACGAGGTGGAGGAGGTCCTGGGCCATCCGCAAGACAAGCGACAACATGTTTATGTGTCGTGTTGGTGGAACGACCAATGGGTTATCCATGAGGAAGTCTCGGAGGTCGAAGAAACCAAGAAAGTTGAACGGGTGGTGAAGCGGTTATGGAAGTGCAGGTAAGCTTCGCTTCACCCATTGGTCTTGCTGTCTAGTCGTAGTTGTCTTACTTAGCTATCTACACACAGGACTTAATGAAGACCGCAAGGTACCGCAAGAAATGCTTTGACCAGATCGAGGGGATCGTTGCAAACAATAAGGAGCTAATGGCGGAGGTGTACCGCTTGCGCCAGCGACTTGAAGCCGCCGATCATGAAAAGATGGTGCAAGATTCCCAGAACCAGAAACTGGTCATCCAGCTCAATAAGAAAGAGCGGGAAAGAACAAGTAAGTAGCCATTTTATTATACCGACTACTGACAAGCGTTGTTGCGTTGTTGGTAGTAACAGCTATAGTGTAGGCTTAGAAGCTGAAGTGATCCGTCTCCGAGAGGAGAATAGTCGTGCGGTCAGGGAGTGTGATCGCCTGAACGAGGACAACAGAAAACTAGCGCAAGACCAGTCGCAGCGCCAGGACCACACAACCAAGATGACAGAGGAGCTGAAAGGTAAGTTGTCCAACCGCCTTTGCTCATTTTTGTTGCCTACCGTAGTTTGGCATGGTCTAACGTTTTAACAACGTGTGCGGTTTGCAGTTATAAAAATCAATGCAAAGAAGCATCTGGAGGCCATGATGAAAGACCATGACGGCTGGAAGGCGCAATGCCAAGAGATCACCAAGGACCGTGACACCTAGAAAAGCCGATGCCAGGAGGTGGCAAAGGGCATTTTTCCGGTCCTTAACCTCATCGATCCGGCGCTAGCAGAAGATGTGTCAAGGACATCGCAGCTAGGATTGATCAAGAGATGCCAAAGGGCATGGGGATGGTTCCAGGGGTTCGTGAAGGAGGCGGGAGAGTACGTAGGTGCACATGTGCTAAGCATGGTACGTGCTCACTACCCCCTGATCGATCTCAAGCGCCTGGAGGCTGGATACCCAAAGGAGGTAGATCTAGACAAGGCTGAGGAGCTACGGATGACCCAGCTGGACTTGTCGGTGAAAATAATTGGCGATATTAACCTATGTGGAGGTGCGACACCACTCGTACAAGGAACGCCATCAACAAGTTAGCTGGGAGCGCCGTCATCTTCAAGCCAACCGGCGAAGCCTACGGTCTCGACTAGCCAGGCGTCGGCGGGGCCATCTTCTTTAGCTCAATCAATGCCAGAGTCCTCGAGACCTGAGCACGATGTCAGGCCCAGCGGGCAGCAGGTGCCGCGTGCCCCGACCAGCCATTAGTGTAGGCTATAGCTGTAGAAGAAGATGTAGTTGGGTTATTGTAAACTTGGACCTTTTTAGGCAAGCTTGTAATAACGTAACTGTATATCAACATGAGCTTGTTTGTTTTGTAGAAAACGTGTTTAAGCTCGGGTATCATGTTGATGTAACTAAGTTAGAACGTGTTGGCGTTCTGTTTAGTTGTACCAGTTTAGTCGACACATCATCCTAAAAGGTTTGTATGGCCCTGGTTTGTCTTGCGGACAGAGTGTGAGGTGTGTAGCTTGTGCACACGTAGAAACACACAAGTCAAACCAGAGAGCACCTGCCGATCACCCGTAGTGTAGAGAGCGGATCCCATGCACGTGTTGGGAGGAACCGGAGACAGGGCCTGCTCCGAGAACCCGAGAAGGAATGGTGGTCGGTTTTAACTGGTAGAGTTAGAATAACAATAGACTTCGAAGTGACACATTAGAGTGGTCGGAGAAATCATAATAGCTTTATTGAAATAAATCAATAGTACAAGAGGGGTACATATCTTAGTAGCTAAGCATAGAAACGCCTAAGCTTGTCGATGTGCTAGGTATTGGGTACGTCTGTGCCGTCTAGGCGAGCTAACCTATAAGATGTAGGGCGTGTAACCTCCTTGATCATGAAGGGTCCTTCCCATGGGGTTGCGAGTTTGTGGACACCAGCCTGATTCGTCTTCCACTTCAGGACCAGGTCCCCAACCACGAAGAACCGCTCCTTGACATTCTTGTTGTAGTACCTGCGCAAAATAGCAAGGTATTTGGCTGTACGTACGCAAGAATCGAGCTGCTTCTCTTCTGCACTATTCACTTCTAGCTCCCGCACTTCATTGGCCTTGTCTTCGTCAAAGTTCTCTACCCGTGCTGATCTGAAGGCTATATCTGCTGGGAGCATTGCCTCAGCGCCATAAACCATAAAGTATGGTGATACACTGGTATTGCGACTGGGCTGGGTTCTGAGACCCCAGACCACGGCTGGTAACTCTTTGAGCCATCTTCCAGGAGCTTTGTCATTCTCTCTATACATCCTCTTCTCAAGTGCGTCTAGGATCAAACCGTTTGCCCGCTCGACCTGTCCATTAGCTCTAGGGTGTGCCACCGAGACGTATTTTACTACTATGCTCCTTTCATCGCAGAAGTCCCAAAAAGTGTTCCCGGTGAACTGAGTACCCAGATTAGTGATGATGCTGTTGGGTATGCCGAAGCGGTGGATGACCTGGTCGAGGAACACGATAGCCTTTTCTGAAGATGCTGTGACCAGGGGCATGTACTCTATCCACTTGGAGAATTTGTCGATCAGCACAAAGACGCATGTAAATTTTCTAGGGGCCGGTTTGAAAGGCCCGATCATATCTAGTCCCCAGCATGCGAAGGGCCAAGAGGCTGGTATAGTCTGAATCTCAAGTGCTGGTACGTGGATTCTCTTGGCGAAAAACTGACAACCTTCATAATGATGGACTAGCTTCTCTGCATCAGCTACGGCTGACGGCCAATAGAACCCTGCTCGGAAAGCCTTGCCGACCAGCGTTCTCGAGGCCGCATGGTTGCCGCAGGAGCCAGAGTGGATTTTGTCTAGGAGATGTGTCACCATCCTCCTGGGTTATACACTTCATCAAGATTTCCTCCTTCACGTTCTTGTGCCACAATTTGCCATCGACGAGCAGATACTGCTTACTGCGACGCATCAGGCGTTCGTTTTCTGTCCGATCGGTGTAACTGCTACCATCTATCAAGTACTTGATGAAAGGTACTCTCCAGTCGGTCGGAGGTGGTTTGGTGGTGTTTGACGCTGGAACCGTAGCCACCAATGGCTGGTCTGGAGGCTTGTCGACCGCGGGATCTTCTTCTTTGATGGAGGGCGTAAGCAGGTCTTGAACAAATACGCCATGTGGGACTTTGGCTCGGGATGATCCTAACTTTGACAACGCATCTGCTGCTTGATTTTTGTCCCGGACCACATGTGTGTACTCGATGCCATAGAACTTGCCTTCTAGCTTTCTGATCGCTTTGTAGTATGCGTCCATCTTTTCGCTGGTTGTATCCCAGTCCTTGTTGAGTTGGTTGATGACCAGAGCCGAGTCTTCGTAGACATAGAGACGCTTGACACTAAGCTCGACTGCAATGTGCAGACCGTGTAGGCATGCTTCGTACTCAGCGACGTTATTAGACGCTAGGAAATAAATCCTGAGGACATATCGGAGCTTCTCCTTGGATGGTGACATGAAAAGGACTCCTGCTCTTGCGCCGTCGATGTTGAGAGAGCCATCGAAGTACATCTTCCAATACTCAGTGGCCCCCTGAGAGGCAGGTGTGCTTAAGTCTATCCACTCGACGATGAAATCGACAAGTGCCTGAGACTTGATTATAGTACGGCTTGCAAATTCCAAGGAGAAAGGGCATACCTCCATTGCCCATTTGACGATGCGCCCGTTTGCATCCTTGTTACGAATGATGTCTCCCAGAGGGTACTCGGTCATGACCACCACATGATATCCGTCGAAGTAGTGTTTCAACTTTTGGGATATAATTAGTATGGCGTAGATCAGTTTCTAAATCTATGGGTATCTGGTCTTGGATTCACTGAGCACCTCACTGATGAAATAAATTGGTCGATGTACCTTGTAGACGTGGTCGGGCTCATCGCGCTCGACCACCATGGCAGGGGAGACCACTCGATTAGTTGCCGTAATGTAAAGCAGGAGGGTTTCGTCTTCTCTGGGAGCAGTGAGGACCGGAGGTGATGTAAGGAATTATTTCAGCTGTGTAAAGGCAGCGTCTGCTTCCTCCGACCACTCAAACTTCTTGAATGCTTTGAGCAGCTAGAAAAACGGTAGTCCTTTTTCGCCTAATCTAGATATGAAACGACTGAGGGCAGCCATGCATCCGGTAAGCTTCTGAACATCCTTCACCTTTTTGGGCGGCTTCATGTCCAAGACAGCTTTTACTTTCTCTGGGTTAGGGCATATGCCATAGTGGCTGATGACGTTGCCGAGCAGTATACCAGATGGAACACCAAAGATGCACTTCTTTGGGTTTAATTTCCATTGGAATGTGTTAAGGGCTGCAAAGGTACGTTCTAGGTTGTCGACAAGGGTGTATGCTTCCTTGGTTTTAACAACTACATCGTCAACATAAGCCTCGACGAGGCCATCTTTTATCTCGTCTTTGAGGCAGGCCTGTATGGCGCGTTGGTAGGTAGCCCCAGCGTTCTTGAGCCCGAACGACATGGTCATGTAGCAGTAGGCGCCGAAGGGTGTGATGAAGGATGTCTTGATCTGGTCGTCCTTTTTGAGAGCGATCTGGTGATAACCAGAGTAGCAATCAAGAAAGGAAAGCAGCTCGCAACCGACAGTTGAATCTACGACCTCGTCTATGCAAGGTAAGCCGAAGGGGTCTTTAGGGCAGTGTTTGTTGAGATCAGTGTAATCAACGCACATTCTCCATTCCTTATTCTTTTTGCGTACAAGAACCGGGTTGGCTAACCACTCCGGATGATACACTTCTTTGATAAATCCGGCTGCTAAAAGCCGTGTAACTTCTACCCTAATAGCCTCCTTTTTGTCGCGAGCGAACCGTCGTAGCTTCTGCTTGATGGGTTTGGCCTTGCCATCGACATTTAAGGAGTGCTCAATCAAGTTCCGAGGTACACTGGGCATGTCAGCAGGTTTCCATGCGAACACACTCACATTGCTCCTCAAGAACCTGACGAGCGTGTCTTCCTATTTAGGATCCAGGTTGGCCCCGATAAGGGCTGTTTTGTTAGGATCACCGTCGACCAGCTAGATCTCTTTGTGCTCTTTGGACTTGATGTTCTTGCGTGGGGCCTCAAGCTCTGGGATCTCCAAGTGGTCGGCTAGGGTCTGCTTGGCGTCGAGCATGGTCTCGGCCATGCGAATAGAAAGGTCGTGAGCCTCTGCTATTTTGAAGCTGTCATCCTCATAGGTGTAAGCTGTGTATACGTTGCCCCTGAGAGTTAGAACCCCCTTCTTAGTAGGCATCTCGAGCACCAAATACATGTAGTGAGGTATGGCCATGAACTTGGGTGAGCACTGGTCGGCCAAGGATAGCATGGTACCAAATTGCACAGGTAGCGTGATCTGCCTAAGAGGTGTGGAGCTCTGTCTGGGGAGGACACCCCAGAACTGTGCCTCGTATGGCTTGAGATCAGCCTAGGTTATCTTCAGGGCTGACAAACTGTTCTTGAACAGTATATCGATGGAACTACCGCCGTCAATCAGCACTCTATCAAACTGAACCTTGTTGATACAAGGATCGAGAACCAGAGGAAAACGCCCTGGCTCAGGTATTGCAGCCCATTGGTCCTTTCTGTTGAAGGAGATCTCGTGGTGAGACCAAGGAGGGAGCTGTGGATCGGCGATGAGGTTGTCGGCATTGGCCACGTTCAGGCAAGCACGGGCGAGCAGCTTGCGCTCTTGCTTGGTCTCAATGGACACTCTGCCCCCAATGATGGTGTGGACATGGTTGGTTGGCTTGACGTACTTGTGACAGGGATCTACGTCTTCATCATCATTGTCCTCGTTATGCTGCTCCCCTACGTCATTAGGCTTGTCGGATTTATCCGGAGCCTATTGGTGCGTGTAGATGGATTTGAGAACACGGCAATTCTCCATGGTATGGTTTGCTTTGGATGGAGCTGGCAGGGTCCTTTCAATGCTTTGGTGTAGTCTTCTTCATAGTTGCGACGTCCGCCACCTTTTTTAACGATGTTGACTTCACCGTCATCTTCCCGAGCACGCTTGCCCCTGTAATCGTCACGGCGATTACGCCGTTGATTACGCTGGTCGTGGTGGTCGCGAGAATCATTGCGCTGGTTGCGGCGATCAAAATTGTCGTTCCGACCACGGTTGCCGTGGTAGTCGTCGCGGTGTGGGGGGTGGTCGGAGCGTGGAACCCTTGCTGCTTCTTCAATGATTATCTTTTTGGCATCATCGGCGTCCGCATATTTTTTAGCAGTAGCTAGGAGCGCTGTGTCTGATTCAGGTCTTTTGTGGAGGAGCTTGTCCCTTAGGACATCGTGGAAGCGGAGACCAGTGATGAAAGCTTCGATTGCCTCGTTGTCGGAGATTGATGGGACCTTGATGCGCATCTCCGAGAAGCGTCGGACGTACTCGCGTAATGGCTCATCTTTGCGATCTTGAATCCGCTGTAGATCATATTTGCTGCCGGGTTGTTCGCAAGTAGCAATGAAGTTGTCGATGAATGCTTGCTTGAGCTCTTGCCAAGAATCAAAGTAGTTCGCCGGCAAGCTGACCAGCCATTGGTAGCCTGCATGGCCGACGATGACTGGGAAGTAATTAGACATGATGTGCTCATCAGCCATGGCTGATCTGCACGTGGTTTCATAGAGCATGACCCATAACTCGAGGTTCTCCTTGCCGTCGTACTTCTGGAGTTTTTCGAGCTTGAAGTTTTTTGGCCACACGACTTGGCGAAGGTGAGGAGTAAACTGCTTCAAACCCAGAGGGCCATGGGTGGTATCATATTCCATATGGTGATAGCTTTCGTGGGATGCACGATCGTTGGCTCTTTGGTTAATGCGATCGCGCAGATCGCGTTCTCCGAGGGAATGGTGGAGATCGTTATTGCCATCACGGCGATCCCGATTGCCACCCTGGTTGACCCTGCGACCACGGTTATCACGGTGATTATCACTGTTGTCGTGGCGGTTGTCATCCCGGTAGTCGCGGCGGTTGTCGTCTCGACCACCATCATGACCACCATTTCCGCCTTGACGGTTGTCTGGTGGGTTGTTGTTGCGTGAGCCACGTTGGTTGGGTGACTATGGGGACTTGAGTACTGGCGATTGTGGCTTGATTCGACTGAGATGGACGGAGCCTGGGCTTGGTTTGCAATCTCTATGGTTTGGGCTATAGCAGCCATCGGGTAGGCTTGTACATCATCACGAATTGCCTAGATTTCTAGGGTATTGGGTAGTCGTTGCATTATCACCATAGCAACAGCTACGTTGGCGCTTGGAGTCCTGAAGACCTACTTTTCCCCTACCCTATCAAAGGCATTGTTGCGATCGTGTGGCTGGAACCTTATGTGTCGTGCCTCCTCTTCTGCCTCGGCTTCGGCTTGTCTACGATTAAACCGGTTAATATTGCGTGCTTCGCGTGCTAGCCTTTCTTGTTCTGTTTCGCCAACTGCCGGTGGTTCATCATTACTGACGACATTGATCAAGTCTCCTCACCTTGGTGGGAAGGATGGGAATTGTGGGAACCCCGAGGAGTGGTCTGGGATATCCAGATCATATTCAACTTCTTCATTGTCACGATGCTGGAGCTCAGTGTGGACAGAGCCATTAGATGCGATGCCGGACGGGGAGCTTGAGCCACCCTCTTGAACTATGTGGACCGATCCTTCTTGATACTCCTCAATCCGAACCATGTTCATGAAGTTGCGTGGCTTTGGCCGAGGTCGATGTATAAAACACAGATCCGAGCAGCATTATATATTGTACGCGTAGTTGGAAGCAGTGTTTCGCAGGACGTAGGGCTGAGCCTGGTAATTCTCCATCAAGGCTTCATACTCGGAGAGCCGGAGACCCATTGCGGGGGCTGGCCGGTGATGAACGGAGCGCCATTCAGGAGTAGACGTGACCACGAGATCCATACCGAGTCGTGCAGGACGACTGGCCCGAGCTGGTCAGGTAGATCTATTGTGGGTAGTGGTTACCTGCTTGGTAGGTTGATTTTGAATCGAATCTACCAGAGCTAGGGTTTTAGCAAGCTTGGTACCGACCCGATCGATGGAGTCGAGCAGGTCGGTGTTGTCGATCTGCCTCCCTTTGTAGCGAGGAAGCGAACGATGGGTTGTCGGCGTGGCTGAAGACGATGCTGGTGTGGCCGGAGCCAGATCCAACGTGGTCGGAGCCATAGCTAATGCTGGTGAAGCAGTGGTCGACGCAGATTGGATCTGCACCTCCTCCGTTGTCATGGTGATCTAGTTGTTAGAGCCAGTGGTCCAGGTGATCTGGTCGATGGTGAACATGAGGCCGTTCGGCGTAGCCATGGAACCGGGGATGATGACCATCTTGTTCGTCTGGGGAGCAGTACGCGCACCCCCTACCTGGCGCGCCACTGTCGATGAAATATGGTCGGTAGCCTACCTAGGGGTATGCCCAAGGTAGTAGATTATCGGCAGACAGGTGCACAAGCTACGAACAAGATGGTGACGCAAGACAACACGAGGTTTTATCCAGGTTTGGCCACCGTGAAGGCGTAATACCTACGTCATGCGTTTGATTGTATTGATGTATGTAAAATGAGATGATTTTTGAGAGGGGTCCCCTGCCCGCCTTATATAGTCTGGGGGGCAAGGTTACAGATCTAGAAACTAATCCTAACCAGTTACAATTGCCATAGGTGGCCGGATAAGGATTCTTATTCTAACCGACCAGGATCTTGATTGATCTCCAAGTCTGCCTTGATTCCTTACGCGGGACTCCGAGCAGATCGGCTAGGCCGCGCGTCGTCTTCTAGTGGACCGAACCCCCTGGTCCGGGCCGGCCCAATCCTAGCCGTAAGGGTATAGGGGTTAATACCCCCACATAGTAGTAGTCATGAGTGGCTTTGATATGTGTTGAACCCAACTCATCACTTCGCTCTCGGCAACTGCACAAGGTTTCTTTGAGAGGAGCAAGCCTAGCCTAAATGTAGAATAGAGTAGCCATAGGTGTTGAAATTCTACTGTGCACGTATCTGTGGTGAACCCAACTCATCTTGTTTGCATGTATCTAATAAAATTTGTTGAACTCACAACAACCATGCCGTGAGGAGTTCATCTGAATAAATCTTGCCTAGACAGAAAGTCCAATGGCCATACATTCGGTATCATCGTGCTGTCTCATCGGTTGGGTACACCATTACTCCTGCATCTCCGGTCACACACGCCTTCCCTAGTGTAATACGGTTGCGATTCCTGAGGTAGTGTGATGGCACCCGAGGCGATGCGCAGCGGTTTTGAAAAAAATAAATCTTTATCTCGCTCCAATTCCAATTGTTTCATTCCACCTTGCATTGCGCAAAAGCCCTCGCCTCGCCTCACAAAGTCCCCACCTTCACCTCCCCATCAGTTGCCATGAAGGTCGTCCCCATGCTACAGGTCCACATCGAGGAAGGGTGGACTGGCATCGAGGAAGGGTGGACCGTTTACCATTATCTTCGTGCGCACTTGATGGTCCGAGCATCGTCCATCTGACTGGGCCGGACACTTCTCACTCTTGCCAACCGCGCAAGGATACCTTTGTGCCTCGGTTTGGTGAACAAAAAATGTATGAGTAGTGATGAGGACATCACTCCTTTGGATGTACCAGCTGATCCTCCAACCGTCATGCAAGGTCCAATGACCCGGGCTCGAATGCGTCAACTCAATTTACAGGTGAGCTCGTTCTTAAGCGATCCTTTTCATACTTTTGAGAATAGATTACTACCTAATGATGTTATCTTGCTTAGGAACATTGGAGAGGGTCAAGAGGGACTAAGAGGACGTGGAGGAGGTGATGATGACCAGCAAGGACGTCCAACACAAGCCGGAGGCCTAGTCCAACACGAATTCGAGTCTGCCTCGGCCTCCAGGACCAGTCTGCCTTAAACTGGTCGCCCAGGACGCATCCAGACTCCGTTTTCGATGATCCACATATGGATGGAAAGCTAATTTGATAAGAAAGCTAATCCAAGTGGTTTCACGTCAAAAGCTGTTCGGAATCAACAGGAATCGTCGAAACAAGTCAGCGTCCAGAATCTGCCAGGGTGCTGCGACACCGTCTTTTGGTCCGTTGGACCGTGTATCGAGTTTGGGCCCATTAGGGGCGCGTCCAGGGGTCTTGCACGACCCTAGAGTATTCATAAACAGCCGCTGCCCCTCCATTAGGGTTGGGGTTTTGCTTAGATTATTCTGTCAAGAAACAGTTTCGCCGTTCTTCGGTTTGTGAGACCCCAACTCGTGAGATTAAACATACATCTGCAATTTGGTTGCGATCTTTCTTGTTCTTGCTTGTGTTCTTCGTTGCGCAGGCAGGGATTAGCCTTCTTGGCGAGGTCAACCTGGTCCGAGACTCGGTTGATAACCAGAGGAGCTGTGGTGCTAAGATTGCAGGGTTCGATCTTTCGATCTGAAGCCGGATCGGTGTGTCATTCTCCGCCACAACGATAGTTACCATCACCTGACGGAAGATCGGGATCCCCGTCTCCATTAAGTGGTAATCAGAGCTAAGGTATACCGTCAGGTTCTCTTGTTATTCCCTAGTTTGAGTGTTTCGTATTCGTCCCATAGTCCAGTGCCATACTCGTTTTTCCTATCCTAGAACCTTCCGCGCCATAGCCTTTGCATATTTCAGTTTCAGAGTCCGTCGTGTTGAGTTTGTGTCCTAGTCGAGGTCTTGTTGCTGGTTAGGTCGTGTTAGAGTCTAGTTCGTGTGTTTTCCCCCATCGTTTCCATCAAATCTTGGCTGTTGTGACCAATTTTGCACATATTGTTCCCGTTTTGTCCTCTAATTCGGAGCCAATTTTTAAAACTGGTCTAGTTTTCGCATACGAACTCCGTTTTCGACGTTCCATATATGCAAATCGATCAGAAAAAAATTTCGGATCCGTCCATCCCCCGTCTTGTCGGGGTTCGGAATTTTTAGATTGGCCAAAAAGTGGTCACAAGATCCTCGTTTCGTGGTCACAAGGTTTTTGTCAATTTTCATCTAGTTTTCTGAAAATTCCACAGGCCACGTCTTACACTTTTTTGAGCTCATATTTTCTGTGGTTACTGCTTTTGTGCTCCTAAGTAAAGGAAAAATATCAAAAAAATAAAATAAAAAAGTCGAAATTTCCCAAAAAAACAACGACAGCCCAAAAAATAGAAAAAAAGAGAGGGGCAAAAGAGGAACAATATCTAGAGGAGCACATAGAGAAGCCCAAAGTGAGCTGTGTTAGCGTGTGCTGTCTGGTTCCTTGTTTGTGTTGCTGTTTCCATCCATCATACTTGTTTTTCTCATACCTATCACCTTGCTATCCACCATACTTTTGTCACAACCTGGTACTTGCAACACTTTAGACCAGCAACGAGAACAAGTACTTTGGACTATAATTCAGCATTACTTTCTGTTACTGACTTGTGTGCCAGATATACATATTACTCTTTGTTTGCCTTCCAAGCTCCACAAATTCTTCAGATCAGTACAGACAAAGGGCCTTGCAATCTCGGTACCACTACCTCACAGGTATCACGAACCAGCCGCCGGTTGTACCACCCACTGCTTGCGTTGGTAAGAACTTGGTAAGAGCTTGGTAAGACGCTTTCACTTGCTGTGAAAAGTGAGACCACTACAACCACGTAGTCATTTGGTAGGGATAACTTTCACCCGGTTGTTCCTGTTTTTGTGTTTCCAATGGCAGGAGGCGAACAAACTGCAGATAACAATCCTAAGGGTTTCAACGAGTGTGTCAGCCAAGAGCAACTACAATCTGTTGTAGAGGATGCCCAAAAAAGGATGAATGAGGCCGTCAGGAAGGCCGTCACTGACGCACTCATTGAACTCAACATTGGCAATAGCATGGAGAGATTGGACAAGCGAATTTCCACGCTAACCGACAAGGTTACTGAGTTGGAAACCTTTGTGGCGGGCAACAACGACATTTCCGGCAGCAACACCGATGGTCAAGACATGGTGCATGATGCCGCTGGAAACATAGGTCGAGCAGCTATCCGACAAGAGAGATTACGGCAACGTCTTCGCCGCAACACGACAGGTATGGGTGGTGTCCACCACCACCACCGTCAAGGTAATAATCACCGTGTGCCCGATGATCCTTATGCTAAGATTAAGTTCACAATACCATCTTTTTCGGGTCATTATGATGCTGAGGGATATCTTGATTGGGAGATGACGGTAGAACAAAAGTTTAGTGCCCACCTTGTACCTGAGCAACATAGAGTTAGACAAGCTACTAGTGAGTTTAAGGATTTTGCCATTATTTGGTGGAATGGACTAGCTGCACAAGATGCTTTACCTGGTACATGGGAAGAACTTAAGGTAGCTATGCGTGATCGTTTTGTTCCTCCTTCTTATCATAGAGACTTGCGTAAGAAATTGATGCGTTTAGAACAAGGAGATAAATCTGTATAGGATTACTATGGTGAGCTCCAAAAGGGATTGATGCGCTGTAGTGTTGTAGAGGGAAACGAAGATGCCATTTGTCGTTTTTATTCTGGTTTGAGGCGTGACATTTAGGACATTGTTGATTATAAAGAATTTAACACTGTCAACCAGTTGTTTCAGTTTGCTATGCTTGCCGAAAAGGAATTGCAGGGGCGTGAACAACAGGGCAAGAGCAAGGTCAGCACCAGCACATACACGCCACGCTCGGCACCATCTTCGGGGCTGACCAAGCCAACCACTTTTCGGACGCCTCCACCAGCGAGCAAGCGACCAACAACCTCTAGAGTTTCCGCTACACCTAAGACACCTCCCGCACGACTTTCAGATTCAGGTAAAAATTCTTTGCAGGTGCCTACCAAGAGTTCCTCATCCGTTGCATCGACGGGACGCACTTCGGGTATTCAGTGCCACCGCTGCCATGGTATTGGCCATGTGCAGAAGGACTGCCCAAGTCAGCGAGCATATATTGCTACAGAAGATGGTTACATCAGCACCTCTGACATTGAGGATGAAGAAGACCAAGATGCAGATGAGGAGGACGGCGAAGTCCTTGGTGACGAAGCCACGGCGTCCTATAGGAGCATTATTGTACAGCGGGTGCTCAGCTCACAAGTCCAGCAGCCTGAGAAGCTACAACGCCATAACTTGTTCCAGATTTTCTTCGTCATCAACGACCGTCGAGCACGTGTCATTATTGATGGAGGTAGCTGCAATAATTTGGTGAGTTCTGATTTGGTCAAGAAGCTTAGCTTGACCACACGCCCACACCCACGTCCATATCATATTCAGTGGCTAAATGATTCTGGTAAAGCAAAGGTAACACAAACTTGCAGAGTTTCATTTTCCATTGGTTCTTATGCTGATTCTGTTGATTGTGATGTGGTACCTATGCAAGCTTGTTCACTTTTATTGGGTCGTCCTTGGGAACATGATAATGATGCTACACACCATGGTAGAAGTAATAAATACACTTTTGTGCATAAAGGAAAGAAAATTACTTTGGTACCTTTGACCCCTGCTCAAATTGTACAAGCTGATAGAGAACGCGCTGCTAGTTTGAATGATGTTCAATCTGAAAATCAGCAAGTTGCTAATTCTATTTTCCCACCTAAAAAGGATAAGTCTACATCTATTTCTAAGGCTGAGGGGATTAAATTGAAGGGTGGTGTTATGCTTGCAACAAAATGCGACTTTGCTGAAATTTCTGTTGATGACATTTGCTATGCTTTGGTATGCAAACGAGCTATGTTTTCACTTGATGATATTGCTAGCTCGGTACCTCCTGCTATCACTAACCTTTTGCAGGAGTATGAGGACATTTTTCCAGCTGAGATACCCCCGGGGCTGCCACCTATGAGAGGGATAGAGCATCAAATCGATTTGATTCCGGGAGTGACCTTGCCCAACCGAGCTGCATATCGAACCAATCCTGAGGAGACTAAGGAAATTCAGCGGCAAGTCCAAGACCTTTTGGACCGCGGGTATGTACGTGAAAGCCTTAGTCCTTGTGCCGTTCTTGTACTTTTGGTTCCTAAGAAAGATGGAAGTTGGCGTATGTGTGTTGATTGTAGAGCCATCAATAATATTACTATTCAGTATCGTCATCCTATTCCTAGGCTAGACGACATGCTTGATGAGTTGTGTGGTTCTATAATTTTCACTAAGATTGACTTGCGAAGTGGCTACCACCAGATTAGAATGAAACTTGGAGATGAATGGAAAACTGCATTTAAAACCAAATTCGGGTTATATGAGTGGTTAGTTATGCCTTTTGGTTTGACAAATGCACCTAGCACTTTCATGCGCTTAATGAATGAGGTTTTAAGAGTTTTTATTGGTCATTTTGTGGTAGTTTACTTTGATGATATATTGATTTACAGCAAGTCTTTTGATGAACATATGGATCACTTACGTGCTGTTTTTAATGCCTTACGTGATGCACGTTTATTTGGTAACCTTGAGAAGTGCATCTTTTGCACGGATCGAGTTTCTTTTCTTGGCTATGTTGTAACTCCACAGGGAATTGAGGTGGACGAGATAAAAATTGAAGCCATAAAGAGCTGGCCGGTTCCCCAAACCGTCACACAGGTGAGGAGTTTTCTTGGTCTTGCAGGATTCTACCGCCGCTTCGTCAAAGATTTCAGCACCATTGCTGCCCCATTGCATGAGTTGACAAAGAAAGGAGTGATGTTTCATTGGGGAGAGGCACATGAGGAGTCCTTTGACACTTTGAAGGACAAGCTTACACACGCACCATTGCTACAACTTCCAAATTTTGGTAAGACTTTTGAGCTAGAATGTGATGCTAGTGGACTTGGTATTGGTGGTGTTTTGATGCAAGATGGTAAACCTGTTGCTTACTTTAGTGAAAAATTACATGGTCTTGTTCTTAATTATTCCACGTATGATAAAGAATTGTATGCACTTGTCCGTTCTTTAGAGACGTGGCGTCATTATTTGTGGCCTAAAGAATTTGTTATTCATTCTGATCATGAATCGCTTAAGTATCTTCGCTCTCAAAATAATCTGAATCGTAGGCATGCTAAATGGGTTGAATTTATTGAGTCTTTTCCTTACATTATTAAACACAAAAAAGGGAAGGATAATGTGATTGCTGATGCTTTGTCTAGAAGATATACATTGCTGTCTCAACTTGATTGCCGGATTTTTGGTCTTCAATCCATTAAAGAACAATATGCGTTTGATTCTGATTTTAAGGATGTGTTGCTTAATTGTAGAGAGGGACGCACATGGAATAAGCTTATGATCAGCTATGGGTTTTTGTTTAGAGCTAACCGCCTATGCATTCCAGTTGGTTCCGTTCGTCTTTTGTTGTTGCAGGAGGCACATGGAGGCGGATTGATGGGACATTTTGGTGCCAAGAAGACGGAGGAGGTGCTGTCCACACACTTCTTTTGGCCTAGGATGAGGCGTGATGTGGAGCGGTACGTGGCTCGGTGTGCCACATGTCAAAAAGCTAAGTCGCGTTTGAACCCACATGGTTTGTATATGCCTCTTCCTGTTCCTTCTACTCCTTGGGCAGATATATCTATGGATTTTGTGTTGGGATTGCCAAGGACTAAGAGGGGGAGGGATAGTATTTTTGTGGTGGTTGATCGTTTTTCTAAGATGGCACATTTTATTCCTTGTCATAAGAGCGACGATGCTGTTCATATTGCTGACCTTTTCTTTCAAGAAATTGTTCGCTTGCATGGTATGCCTTCTACTATTGTTTCAGATCGTGATGCAAAATTCTTGAGTCATTTTTGGCGCACATTGTGGAATAAATTGGGGACCAAGCTGCTGTTTTCTACAACATGTCATCCCCAAACTGATGGGCAAACTGAGGTTGTGAATCGAACATTGTCCACCATGTTGAGAGCCATTTTGAAGCGCAATTTGAGGATGTGGGAAGAGTGTTTGCCGCATGTGGAGTTTGCATATAACAGGGCGGAACATTCCACCACCAAGGTAAGTCCTTTTCAGGTAGTGTATGGTTTTAACCCCCGTGCTCCTATTGATCTTTTGCCTTTACCTACCACTGAGAGAATACATAGTGATGCTAGAGAGCGTGCTGATTTTATTCGTAAGTTGCATGAAACAACTAAAGCAAATATTGAAAGCATGAATGAAAAGTATAGAATTGCTGGTAGTAAAGGTAGAAAAGAGGTTAAACTTGAACCGGGTGATTTGGTTTGGTTACATTTAAGAAAAGATAGATTTCCTGAGCTACGTAAGTCTAAATTAATGCCAAGAGCAGCTGGTCCTTATAAGATTATTGAGAAAATAAATGATAATGCATACAAACTTGAGTTGCCACCCGAGTTCGAGGTTAGTCCCACATTTAACATTGCAGATTTGAAACCTTATTTGGGAGAAGAAGATGAGCTTGAGTCGAGGACGACTCCAATTCAAGAGGGGGAGGATGATGAGGACATCACTCCTTTGGATGTACCAGCTGATCCTCCAACCGTCATGCAAGGTCCAATGACCCGGGCTCGAATGCGTCAACTCAATTTACAGGTGAGCTTGTTCTTAAGCGATCCTTTTCATACTTTTGAGAATAGATTACTACCTAATGATGTTATCTTGCTTAGGAACATTGGAGAGGGTCAAGAGGGACTAAGAGGACGTGGAGGAGGTGATGATGACCAGCAAGGACGTCCAACACAAGCCGGAGGCCTAGTCCAACACGAATTCGAGTCTGCCTCGGCCTCCAGGACCAGTCTGCCTTAAACTGGTCGCCCAGGATGCATCCGGACTCCGTTTTCGATGATCCACATATGGATGGAAAGCTAATTTGATAAGGAAGCTAATCCAAGTGGTTTCACGTCAAAAGCTGTTCGGAATCAACGGGAATCGTCGAAACAAATTAGCGTCCAGAATCTGCCAGGGTGCTGCGACACCGTCTTTTGGTCCGTTGGACCGTGTATCGAGTTTGGGCCCATTAGGGGCGCGTCCAGGGGTCTTGCACGACCCTAGAGTATTCATAAACAGCCGCCGCCCCTCCATTAGGGTTGGGGTTTTGCTTAGATTATTCTGTCAGGAAACAGTTTCGTCGTTCTTCGGTTTGTGAGACCCCAACTCGTGAGATTAAACATACATCTGCAATTTGGTTGCGATCTTTCTTGTTCTTGCTTGTGTTCTTCGTTGCGCAGGCAGGGATTAGCCTTCTTGGCGAGGTCAACCTGGTCCGAGACTCGGTTGATAACCAGAGGAGCTGTGGTGCTAAGATTGCAGGGTTCGATCTTTCGATCTGAAGCCGGATCGGTGTGTCATTCTCCGCCACAACGATAGTTACCATCACCTGACGGAAGATCGGGATCCCCGTCTCCATTAAGTAGTGGTAGTAGTCATGAGTGGCTTTGATCTATGGTGAACCCAACTCATGTCTTCGATAAAATTTGTTGAATTTGCAAGAACCATGCAGCGAGGAGTTCATCTGAACAAGTGTCGCCTCGATCTAATACACAATGGAGGAGGCATAGCTGTTGCATTTTTTACTGCACACGCCAGAAAGTCCACCGCTGTCCATTTAATCTCTCGTCGGATAATATAAAGTGTAGCCATTTCTAGCTAGCTGCTTGCATGCCTCTGCAAAACCAACCAAGAGAAATTGCTTACGAAAGCAACTCCTCTTCACTCTTTAGTTTGCCCCTTGGCTGTTGTGACTGTGTTTTTAGAGTGAAATAACTGTAGAGACTTTCCTCCTACATTCAATTCACTATTGGCAACCATGCAAGGGTTGCTTTGTGCCTCGGTTTGGTAAACCAGACACGTATCAGTATATGTATTTGGCATGCTGGTCGAACTAATTAATGATCTCGCCATTGTGGTTGAAGCATGCTGTGTGAAAGGAATGCTTTATGTCAATGGCTTATGTAGTGTATATGAACCTATAACAAGTACTAGTTGCAGTTGAATGGAATAGTCATGTACACAACAGACAGTCCGCATAGTGCAGTACTGACCCCGGCGGACAAAGCCTATGTGTCCGCTAAAGCACACATTTATAACAACTGAGCATACCGAACATGTTCAGAATACAAAGCCAGAAATCCAAAGCAAAGTGCAGCTTTATAATACATATTTTCCCAAAGATTATACATGAAATATCCTACAAGTCATCGTCACCTCTAGACATGTGATCTCTGCCGCCACAGTTACTGTCATCACTGCAATACTGGTTTCCAGTATCATCTTTATCCTCATCTTCGTACTCGCTGCCTTCAAGTATGCTAATTGCTTCCCTCTTATCTCTTAGAAGGTCTTCTAAATTAGTTTTAATGATAGTGTCTTCTCCATCATGACTAGCTTCATGCATAACCTGATCACCATCACCTAGCAGGACTTCATGCTCATTGTCAGAACTGTGATCATCTTGGTGCACTATAGGCTCTATTTCATTCACGTCATACATATCCCTATGTTTGAACTTCTGCACGACCCGCCAATCTTTGCCCAAGGAGGTGTCCTGCAGATAAAAATCATCCTTGCCTATGTCACAAGAATGAATGGGTCATCCTTGTACCAGAATGATTTAATGTTGATGGATCTGAAATGTCCGTCATCATCAATGCCTGCAAACTTCGTAGTGCCATCTAGATTATACCAGTCACAGCACAGAAGAACCACTATCCTATGGCTTTATACAATGGAGTTATACATCAACTGAATAACTTCTCTAAGGACACCATAAAATTCCACTGATTGGCCTTCATGTGTGATGGCGGTCATGACACCACTGTTCTGTGTATGTAGGGATTTCTCGCAATGATATACCTGACTCCATTAATACTGCAAGCTGCATAGACCCAGACTCGGGTATTAGGACCACATGATAGTGCATACAAACCTTCACTGACCTCTGTTGATTTCTCTCTACGTAGCTCCTCGATCTACACACAAACATGAAACCACCATCACCACTAAGTTGTCGTATAATTCTGCCAATGATTGGCCTAACAGAACTAAAATATGCAAATCACGTACATGAGACTTAAACCACGTTGGAAACTCTGCTGCTAGCTTACTATCAACATCATCACTTGCTCCTTGTTCCTCTAAAATTTGTCTGTATATTCTGTAGCACATATAAGCATTATTATTGGTAACATTTCGTACGTAATATAAGAAACAACAAATTAGCATATAAAAAATAATACTTATTGCACATTTGGTCTAACCTCGTCACAGTTATTAAGCACATACCAAGCTAGCTTATTGATTTTGGCTTTATCCTTGATGTCCTTCACCCTAATCTGGCCAATGGGCTTGACACCATGCATGAAAATAGAGGTCTCACCAGGTGCTGGCCCATCATGTGACATATTGTCATCTCAGTTATATCTTGTTTTAACATCATCCATGAACCTCTCACAAAATACCAACGTCTCACTTTCTAAGTAAGCCTCCGTAATTGATCCTTCAGGCCTGGCCCTGTTCCTTAATAAATTCTTCAACATGCCTAGTCACCGTTCTATTAGGTACATCCATCCGTACTGTACGGGCCCTCTAAGAAGTGCCTCGTCAGGTAGATGGACAGCCAAGTGCACCATAACATCGAAAAAGGCTAGTGAAAAAATCTTCTCAAGCTTGCATAAGATGAGTGGGATGTCCCGTTTTAGCTTTTCCATGACTTCTTTCCTTAGAGTTCTACTGCACAGTTGCCTAAAGAAGTTCCCAAGTTCTAAAACAGCTTCATATACATCTTTGGGAACAATACCTCTTAAGCCTGCATGTATGATCCTCTAGAGAAGGACATGGCAAGTATGTGTTTTCAGCTTGCCAACTACCTTGGTACCATCTGCACTTATGGATTTTGCTAGGTTGGCTGCATAACCATCTGGAAACTTGACGCCTTTAAGGAACTTGCAAAATTCTGCTATATGTTTTCCGTCATGACATAGTGAGCCTCTAGGAATTTAAGTGAGGTGCCTTGCTGCACGCCGTGATATTGAGGACTTATGTTCATATCATGCAAATCTAGCCTAGCATTCGTTGTGTCCTTTATCTTGCCCTCCACTTTCAACAATGTCCAAAGAATGTTTTCACATATGTTCTTCTCAATGTGCACGACATCAAGATTGTGTGGCAGCAACAGGTCCTTCCAATACGGTAGCCCCCACCAAGAAATTTTTTTATTATAAATCACTGGCTCTTCTCCACACTTTCGTTTCCTTTTCCACCGTGCTTACCTGGGCAGACATCTTTCACCTTCTTGAGTTCCCCAAGGACCTCCTATAAGGTGAACTTTTTCGACACATCTTGGTCCTTAGTTTCTCCATCAAAATCCAAGCTCTTCCTTTAAGGGTGATCCCTAGGAAGGTAACGATGGTGTCCAAGGTAGCCTAGCTTCTTTCTTAGGCTCCTTGACAATGGATTTTTGTCACAATAAATACATGCATAATAACCTTTTGTAGTTTAGCTTAACAAGGTGCTCAATGCCGGAAAATCGTGTATGCACCAAAATACGGCAGCGCGCAGAGTGAAGCCTTTCTTATTATCAAGATGTAGTACATGAAAAGTGTCGACACCCTTCCATAGTTCTTTCAGTTCTTCTATAAGAGGCTCCAAGAATACATAAAAATCCTTTCCTAGAGAGGTTGGGCCCGAGATCAGTAGAGACATAAAGCAATTCAATGGGTTCACACATTCCCATGGTGGCAGGTTCAGAGGCGTTACAAGAACAGGCCACATACTATATGTCGAGCTAAAGTTGCCAAATGGATTGAAACCATCTATGGTGATGGCAAGCCTCAAGTTCCTTGGATCATCTACAAAAGTTTTGTGCTTTCTTTCAAAGTCCTGCCATGCCTCCTCGTCTGTTGGATGGCTCATTTCACTGATATGCTTCTCTCGCTTAGTCTCATGCCATTCGGCATCCACTGCTGTTCCTCGAGCAACAAAGATCCTCTACAACCTCGGTATTAGAGGAAAATGCCTCAAAACCTTATGAGGAACCTGCCTGCTACCATCTGCATCCTCCTATCTAGACTTTTTGCATTTTGGGCACGCTTGCAATTCCTCACGATCACCCCAAAACAACACACAGTTGTTCTTGCACACATGGATACTTTCATAACCTTGTCCCAATTCTCGAATATATTTGCGTGCCTCCTCACATGATTTTGGTACATTGCTACTAGGGAATACATCTAACAGCAACACCAATAGTGCATCAAAATAGTTGTTGCTAACTCGATAGTGGGACTTGATATAGAGCAACCTGACAAGGAAGGAGAATCTTGAGAAGGTAGATCCAGAAGAAACTGATTACTTCAACTCATCCAACACTCTTTCAAACTTTGGGACTCTTCTAGCCCACTCTTCAAATGTCAACAGGTTTTGAACTAGATCATCATAATCTAGTTATGTTATCGCCCCCGTCCTCCTGCTCCTCCTCCTCTGCAATCCAACCATCATGATGAGATCCATGCACATCTGATGGCACTACAATGTCAGTACCTCCTCCCTCTTCCACATGATGAATCCATGTGGTGTATGTGGGTGACATTCTGTGTATAAGTAAGTCATCTTTCACCTCCTGTCAAGTTTTAACCACCTGGTTAAGACAATGTGTACATGGGCAAGGGATGTTTTACTTTGGGTATTTTTGTTCAACCATATCCATGAACTCTTCAACTCCTATGATGAACGTCAGCAAGAATGGTCTCCCATCAGGGATCCAGGATCTATCCATCTGTTGCAGCAAAAGTATGCAAAGGCCATTAGAGTTTGGACCATTGGGTGGACAATGGCAAAAACTAGCATTAGAACCAAGCATACAGTGTTTGAGAGCACTAATATGTGCATTTGTTCATATCATACTATGGGATAGTCTGGTTTTCTATTTTGTGTGATAAAAGCATTGATTTCAATTAAAATTCATGCAGAATAGCCTTTCTTTATGTGTTCTTTACTTTATCGTGTATAGAAAATGGAGTCCTATAATCATAGAAGAAGGTACTCATACCTTTGTTCTAAGAACTGGCACGACTCGGTTCCAAAGCCGCCTCTGCCGCGGCACACACCTAATCACACGGACGCCAATGCCGCCATGCTCCACCGAGAGAGCCCCGCCACGCCACCGAAAGGATGCTTGAGCCACCATAGTAGACTGAGGTCCTCCACCTCCGTCTCCTCAGCCGTCACCGCCGCCGTAAGCCCAGCGGGCACAGATTTGTTTCCACTTGTAGGGGATATATCCAATTTAGGTCAACCTATAGGGCATCCACATAGCAAATAGGATACTATAGCGACTCCAAAGAGATGTCAGCACAGCTAGGCATCTAGCATAATGGTAAAGACGCTCCAATCCTGGATCTAGATCCCGTGTTCGACTCCTAGGTATTAGATCTTTTTTTGAGAAATTAAACCCCGACGGCCCACATGGTATAAGTGACACACAAACCGTCGGGTCCCACAGGTTGGATGGAGATGAAGAAAGATCCCATAGGTACACGTGACATGTAAGCCTCGGGTCCCACAAGTCAGATGCAGAAGGATCGAGCAGAGCCTTTTATGATGAATTACAAGCATCAAGTGACAAGCAAGCCATTGGGTCGCATAGGTCAGATGGAGATGGGCCATCGGGTCCCATAGGTCGGATGGAGATGGAGAATGGTCCCACAGGTATATGTGACATGTAAGCCATTGGGTCCCATAGGTTGGATGCTGAAGGGTCCCGCACGTACACGTCAGACGGAGAAAGGACGAAGCGGATACTATTATGATGAATTGCAAGAGTCACGAATGAGTAACTATAGGTCCCACATGTACACGTCGGATGGAGAAGGGTCCCACAGGTACATGTCACATGGAGATATGATCGAGCAGAGACTTTTATGACGAATTCCAAGCGTCACGGATGAGTAACTATAGGTCCCACAGGCACACCGCGGATGGAAAAAAATACCGTGTGGAGATCTATGATGAAGCTATTCATTATAGATCGAATAGTTCATCATAGATGTGTAATTAGTTCAATGACGAAACCCTGTTCATCGTAGTTTTAAAGGATATCGTCACAAATGAGTCGCGCGAGTGATCTATGACAAAACCATGCGCTCTTCTATGACATTTTTCATCATAGAAAGGAAGGGTTGCAGGATCGTCACCACTGATCTATGATGAAACAAAAATATTCGTCATAAAAAGCGATCTTCTATGACGATTTCGGATTCGTCATTAAGATTTTTGTCATAGAAGTGGAAATTTCTAGTAGTGTGCGCTTCTCCAAATCTCCTAGCCCATTTTTACTCCAGTCACCTAGATCACCAGCCACCTTGTGCAACACCCCTTCCACCCTCTCCCTAGACACCTCTATAGCCGTGCGTCACATGTTCTCCACAATGACAGCACACTGCTCCTCCTCCACCCAACTCGCCTCAAAATAGAACGCATGTTGTCTACCCCCGGTTGCCCCTCCTCACTAGTGAATTTCTATCCACGATGATGGGACGATGATCCGAATGTCTTGGTTCACCATTTATCACCCAATAGAGTGGAAATCATGAGATCCACTCTCCATAGGCCACAACCCTATCCAGCCGCTCATGGATGTAGTGCTCGCTGGTATGGCTATTGTTTCGCCACATGAAAGGGTCACCCTCAAATCCTAGGTCATTCAGATCACAATCCTCTGATGCTTCCTTGAAACTATCCATGTAGACCTGCTTCCTTTTGGGACCTCCTTCCTTCTCACCCTCCACTAGCACCTCATTGAAATCACCAACACAGAGCCATGGACGGCGCCTCATTGCATTTAGAGTAAGCAGCGCCTTCCATAACAACACCTTCTTCTCAGTCGCTGACTCCCCATAGAAGCCCATGAGCCTCCACACAAAGCCATTTGCCTCTTTTACCTCCGCATCGATGTAGATACACGAAATCTGTCTCACATGCAAATCGATTCCTGACCGCCAAAAGATTGCTAATCCACCATACTTCCCATCACAATCTTTCGACATCATGTTTGTGAGCCCCAATTTCCACCTAAAGCCTTGTATTCTTGCCCTATCCATCTTGGTTTTAGACAAGAAGAGAATGTCGGGGTCCTCCTTCTAAATGTTCAGAAGGCCACGACTGCTGCGCTGTTCCCAAATCCACGGCAGTTCCAAGCAATAATCTTCATTAGGATAGTAGGGCTGTTCTGATAGCCTCGCTTCATTAGTTGCAGCTTGCTTCTCCACCCCATCAGTACTACCACACTTGGCCTTCTTCGCATCCTTCATTTTAGCCGGCTCTATCTCCATCAAATCATCTCTGCTCCTTTTCTTCTTTAGCTTCTCACCTAGGCTCTTGGCCGCCTCTCCCTTCTGCTCATCTCTTTTAGCCCTCTTGAATTTACACGGTGCTTTATCCTTCTCCCCATCCTTCTCCGTAGTAATAGGTGTAACCAGTGGCATTTGCATGGTAGTATTGACATGCCCCTCACTATTCACCTCCCCATGCAGCGTCATTGCGAACTCCTTTTCAGATGCTGGTGCTGGGAATAGTTCTATGCACACCAAACTAGGTCCCCGTTCCTTGACCTGGATCTCCTTCATCGGGCTCATCACCTCTTCTTCTTCACCCTTCTTCGCCATTAGCTTATTTCCACTCTCCTTCCCTGAGTCCCGCCTCCATGAGGGGCCATCAGCATGCGATTTGCTCCCGCTGCCCCAACTGCTAGAGCCGCCACCCCTCCAGGATCCCGAACCCCCACTCCATCCGGAAGGCACATCGCATTGCTCCTGTGCATTGTACCCTGGCTTGTGTAGTGGCACGAACCGTAGTTCCTTACTGTACAACGTAGGCTCATCCTTACCCAACTTCGTGGAGCACACGCGATCAACGTGCCCAATGAGCCCACACACGTAGCAGAAGTCAGGTAAGTATTCATAGGATATGGGACACTAGCGATCTCCTTTGTCACCTCCTAGATCCACAATAATGCCACAGCGCAAAGGCTTGCGAATGTCCATACGGATCTTGAGTCAGAGACTTCTACCTGCCGCCAGTTCACCGCCATCGGCCTCCACCTCCATGAACTCGCCAATATCATCTCCAATAGCTCGAGCCATAGATCGGTTCATCAATCCCATAGGGAGGCGCTCCACCCTCGTCCAGATTGGAATGATGGAGAAATCAACCTCGTCTAGGGACTTTGTTTCATCAAAATCTGTTACCACCAATAGCTCCTTTGAGATCATCCATGGCCCATCCTCAAGCGCCCTTCTCTCCCCCGACGCCTGGTTGAAGGAGATCAGAAAAATGTTTTCTTCGAGATCCTTATAGATGATTCCTTTTGCTGGACACCAGATTCACCCCACCGTTTGCTCCAAGACATCGGATCTGACTCCCTTCTCCGAGAACAACTTCGCCACAACCTGAATTGGCCGATTACTCCCTCTAGCCTCCATCTCCGACCCGATCTTGATGCTTCGCTTCTCTTCCTTCGACAACTGCAACTTCTTCATCATCCCCTCTACCCCCTCCATCATCACCTACCCCTAGAACACCGCACTTTTGGGATCTGGTCAAGGACTAAACCGGCTAGCAAATTGGACTAGGGGTTTTTGGTTTTTGGTGGACACTCGGTGCAAATTAGGATGGATCAGATCGCGTCATGGCGACAGCAATCCTGGGAGAACCTAGGTCCGACCCCAATGAAGGATCGAAAACGGAATTGGAAGAAGGAAGGGAGGGAGGAAGAAGACCATATGAACCTCACGACACCCCTGCTCGAGCCGCCTAGGGAAACCCTAGGCGCCGAGACAAAACAGTCACTAGTATTACATTATTGGGGTTTATGATAATCTAACAGTTCGAGAAACTAAAAAAGCCTCAAACTCTGATAAGTAAACTTGAATAAAAATTAAGATAACAAAATTTGATTTCTATACGTGTTGGCAAAATTGATAAACAAATAAAGAGTTCATGTAAAATGTTAATAACAAAGAAAACATTTGAAAAAACTATAAAAAGTATTTGGAGAATAAATAAATAAATAAATAAATTATAATTAGGTATATCTAAATTAAAAAATATAATAAAAATTATTTATGCTTAAGAAATTTAACTGAAATTTGATTAAAAAAAGGCATAAAAAAGAAACAAATGAATTACAACTCGATAAGTATATAAAGAACTTGTATAGGTTGTTTGAACTCTAGACTTGTCCACAAATTAATATTTATTTTAAATTTCTAATCGGTATAGGCTCTGTTCGTTTATCTTATAATCCATATTTTTTAGCTTGTTTTTTTAGTGAAAAAAATGTTTTTCTCTCGTAATAAATTAACTGAAAGAATGTTTCGGCTGTTTTTTTTCGGCGAAGCCACGAGACCTATATTGTTTGGGACCTCACCCACATGCAATCCGTCATTTGGACCGAGTCACGGACTCACGGCCTCCTAGTCCCGGCAGCCTCCGCCGCCACCCGCAAAACCCCAATCCGCCCCGTCCCCAAATCTTGGAGCTCGCCCCCGTCGCCTCCTGCCCTGGGGAGCTAGGCATCTTCCCCGCGGCGGTCGGAATGCCTGCCGGTAAAGCGCCGAAGGGAGCGGGGCAAGCATCTCCGGCGAGCGGCGGCGACCGCATTGGCGCCCTCCCGGACGAGCTCCTGCACCGGATCCTCGCCTTCCTCCCCGCGCAGCAGACCGTGCAGACCTGCCTGCTCGGCCGGCGTTGGCTCAGCCTCTGAAAGTCCGCCACTGTTCTGCGCATAGTCGCCGACGGGAACGCGCCGCTGCCCTTCGAGGAGGCCCGGGAGTTCGTGGACAGCCTTTTGCTCCTTCGTGGAAGCCTGCCTCTCGAGTCATTTGAGCTTAGGGTCGACGGCGCCGCCATTGACGTTCGCTGCGTGAGGCTCTGGGTCAGTTACGCCGGGCAGTGGAAAGTCCAGGTGCTGCGGCTCAGCTTCCATGGGAATAAACATGCTTCGGTCTCGCTCCGGCCGCAGGACCCACCCATCGCCTCCATGCACTTGACCAGCTGGTGCTTCGCGGCGTCGCGTTCAATGGCGACTTCCTTGACCTCTCGAGGTGTCCCACGTTGAAAGATCTAGAGACTGAAGGCTGCTCCTTCGTGCTTGCGGGAAGAATCTCGTCCCAGTCCTTGAAGCGTCTAAAAATCACAGGAGCCGTATTCAACCACAGTTCCCGAACCCGTATTCATGCCCCCAATCTCACTAAGCTGGAGCTACAACTCAGCTATGGCAAAACTCCTGTACTTGAGAGCATGCCCTTGTTGATTTTAGCACTTGCTGTGATCTGGGGGAAGTTTGACTGTTGCAGCCGTTCTAACTATGAGGACTGTGGTGACGAGAGCTGCGAAAATTGCATACCAAACGACACTTCCTCCGTGCTTCTGCATGGTCTATCACAAGCAAAGATTTTAGAGTTGGGAGCTAGCGATGATACGGTATGCTTACACCTCAAATCATCATGTTCATGTTCAGCTTGTTTTGGACATCATGATTGTAGTGAAGATCTAATGATCAACTTGATGTTGCTTGTCCAGTATATTTTCAGAAGGGATTTGAAATGCTGCCCTACTTTTACTCGATTAAAGTCTCTGAAGCTCAATGAACACTGGTGTGTGCCTGATATACAAGTGCTAGTACATATTCTTGAACATTCACCAGTTTTAGAGGAGCTTTATCTTGTTCTAATTTACAAGGTAAAGTATTTCTAAATGGGAAACTGTTGCATCGTGGAACTTTATGTAGATTGTTTGTTGATATTGGTGAACTCTTTATGACACTGCAGATGCTGGAACTTAATGTGATAATGAAAGGAAGGTTCAGTCCAAAGGAGCTACCACCCACAATATCAGCACACCTTAAGAGAGTGGCAGTCAGATGTGGAGCGGTTGACGAAAGAGTTCTTCAAGTTTTGAAGTTCCTGGGTGAACTTAACATCAGTAAGTTAGCTAGTGCCTTGAAACATTCTTATCCTTTTTTTTGTTTGCTGTTTGGCCTAACATTAAAATATGGGGAAAATCAAAGTGGCTAGCAATCAGGAAACTCCATGTTAATTACTAAAGCAGTGATTTGGGTATGCCAAGTTATTCTGGGAATGAAAATCTTGCACTGCATTCTGCCATTCTGGTTATGGGAAGCAGAAAGTACCATTTGATCCATTTTGTTCTCGAATCAGAAGTGTTTGTATATACTCTCCAAGCTTTTGATAAAAATTGTTGGCCTCTGTATGTAGGAAAGAGAAAGCAACATGTTGCACATTTTTTGGCATTGCAGAGCAGCAGCACAATGTGCTGCTTGCTGATTAGTTCTGTGCCATAAAACAAATGTCAGTATGTCAGATTTCGTTGAATGGTTCCTACTGTATATGTAATTTTTGAGTTGTGTTAACTGTTAAGTATTTTGTTTCAAAAGTTCAGTGGATAACCTTCTCTTTGTTCGTTGGGAATCTGTACATAACTAGTCTGATTAGTTCTGTGCCATAAAACAAATGTCAGTATGTCAGATTTCGTTGAATGGCTCCTACTGTATATGTAATTTTTTAGTTGTGCTAATTGTTAAGTATTTTGTTTCAAAAGTTCAGTGGATAACCTTCTCTTTGTTCGTTGGGAATCTGTACATAACTAGTGTATAAATGTCTTCCATAAAGTACTCTTATTTGTTTCCCTTGTTTCATTATTTTATTGCTGGGTTAATCATCATGACACATTGGAGCAATTGAATATGTTTTCACCATCTTAGAAAGTTTTAGGACACACATAGTGCTGGTCGAACAGTTATGAAAGTAGCCAAGTTCTATGCAAGGATGCAAATAGAAAGTAATGTGATATCCAAATCAGTTTTTGTTTGGATACATTAACTTATTTATCGGCATTGATATCCACCTTATCAGCTAGAATTCTACACTGAGGACTATCTGCTTGTCATGAATGTCTTGATTTTCTTGCTAGCAATGTTTGTAGTGTTACTGGGAGATGCCAAGTTCAGCTAGGCGCTAGGCGGAATCTAGGCGCTGACCCACTGCCTAGCGCCTAGTCGGGAGTACTCGGTCCTAAGCGTTTTCCTAGGCGTTTTGACAATATAGCCATAAATTATATATATATTATGTATATAACTACTATATATGACTATATGAGTCACAATAATGAGTAAGTAGAAAAAGAGGGCAGTAGACATATCTGATTCCTAGCCGGCTTACTCTTGCTTTCTTGCATGTTCCTAGCTCCTGCCTCCTGCAACACATTTTCACAGCTAGTAGTTAGTAAATTAGTCAATAGACAGCTAGCTGGTCATCCAAAAAAAATGGAAAACACTAAGTTGTGACTTATCTGGATGATTTTAGCAGCCTCCCATCCATGAGCACACCATATCAGCAGCTGGTAATTACAATACAAGTGGATAGGACAGTAATACAAGTGCACAACACAATTTATAAATAAAGGACAGCACAAGCACATAGTTGATAGTTCCCTCACTGTAGTTCAATACAAGCTGCACAACACAATTTATAACTAAAGGACAGTACAATACAAGCTGCAGTTCATATTTCTTCGTCACTGTAGTTCACATCCTCATCGTCATACTCTTCTTCTTCAGACTCAATTCTTCTCCTTCATAGAGCTCCCTCACTCTTGCACTTCTACGCAGCTCAAGCTGTTCATCTGCTCCCACTGCCTCTCCAATGACAGACCAAGGTATCCCGGTACCTTCCATCTCATCTTCCTCCCCATCTCTAAAGTCAGCTAATGCACAATCATCCCCACCCTCTTGGAGAAAACCTTGAGCTTCAGTTGTATCACTAGACTGAAGTATCTCAGTGATTTTGTTTGACTTCATCTTTTCTCTCTTACTAAGCAGCTTGGAGTTGAATTGGATATACACCAGCTTGTTGAGGCGGGTTGTAGTAAGCCTGTTCCTCTTCTTAGTGTGTATCTACAATTTAAAAAGAGCATTCTCAGTTCTACAATTAAATTGTAATGCTGCTGAAAGCCTGAAACATGTTCATAAATCATAATAGATAGGTAGTTAGGTACTAACCCCTTCAAACCCACTCCAATTTCTTTCACAACCAGAAGAGCTTGATGTCAAAGATAGGATCCTTGTAGCCATCTTCTGTAAAGCTGGTGTTTCATATCCATACAATCTCCACCATGATGCTGAAATAAAAAAACACCTCTATTAGTTTAGAAAACAGCAAACAACAAACAGCCATGAGCCATAGGAAGTACCTCTACCTGGGTTGTAATCAAAGTTTTCAAAATTCCTAGCAAGCTTCTTGCTAAAGGGTCCTTCTCTATTTTGAAACTTCTTTAGTTCAATGTTGGCAGCCATATGCTGCATGTCCTCATCATGATAAAAAAATTTCTCAACACAAGATATAAACCCTTCTGATATTTTGGGCTGATCAAAGATTGATGGGTCACTATAGCTATAGTGAGGATTCAGCAAATAGGCTGTCAAATGCAATGGAGAAAAGTCTTCCATTCATCTTCTTGTCAATAACAGCTATTACATCCTTGAACCGAGCCTCAACATTTCCAAAGGCCTCTTTGATCTATCTCTTTGCCTTTAGTAGTTGTCCATAAAGGAAACCCATGGATGGCCTCACATCCCCATCAACCAAACGGAGGACTTTGACCAATGGCTCAAAAACAGTCAATGTTAGCTTCACATCCTTCCAAAAGCTTGGACTCAATATAGTTGCTGTTGCCTCTTTTCCTTTCTTTGATTTCACATCCTTCAATGAGTCCCACCTACTATGAACCACCATCTTCCTTAACTGGTCCTTCTTCTCTTGCATGCTACTCAAAGTGAGAAAGTTTGAAGCAAACCTAGTCACTCGTGGCCTCACTACCTCTTTCCCCTCTGTGAAGTATCTCAAGCACTCCAATGTCCTTGTGTGCCCATAGACAAATATGGTAAATGCCTTTGCTTGGTCAACCACTTTCTTGAACCGAGTCAAGTTGCCAATTCCTTGGAGCATAAGGTTGATTGTGTGAGCTGCACAAGAGGTCCAAAATATGTGTGGTCTCTTCTCTTCCAATAGCCTCTTTGCTCCCATGTTGTTAGAGGCATTGTCAGTCACTACTTGCACCACATTGTCTGGACCAATCTCTTCAATTGCTTTGTCCACAAGATCAAAGATGACCTCACTGGTATGTGAGACATGTGACATCTCCTTAGAGCTGATGAAGGAGGTTCCATCAGCACAATTGGTGCACAGATTCATTATGCTTCTCCTCTTTCTATCTGACCAAGCATCGGTCATAATAGAGCACCCATTTTTGATCTTCTCGGCTTCACGTTCCTACAGCAGACTCTTGGTTCTTTCATATTCTTCTTCCAACAATCTCTCTCGAAGTGAATCTTGACATGGAGGTACAAGTCCTGGACCAAACTGACCAATTGCTTCACACATTTGCTTAAACTCATCATTGTCACATGCATTGAAAGATATTGCTGCCAATGTTAAAAAAGCCTAATTAGTGATCAGGAATAACATCTAATGAATTAGTGATCATGTAATGTAAGTACAGAAGAGTATACTAGCAATTTACCATGTGTATAGGCCCATCTTGCAATATACTTATGCACCTCATGTGTTCTTTCTTTCCAAAGTTCCTTGTTCAACTGCTGTTGCTTCAAAGAATCAGTCTTGGTAGCTTTAGGATCAATAGCACGTGTCCATTTGTCCATGGGTCCTAATTTGTGAGGCTCTGAACTTCCAACACAAGTGACTTCATCGGACTCTCCAACCCTAGATACATTAACTTCCTCTCTAAGTTCTAGCTCACGAACAGTCTTCTCCTCCCTCTTCCTTTTTGCCTCATCTAGTGCTTTCTTGCACTTCTGTTTAGCCTCCATGGCCTGCACTGTTGTAGCCGTGCATTTCTTCACATTCTTTCTCTCATGAGCCAAATGCTGCTTCAACCTATAAATCCCTCCCCTCATCTCCTTCTTACAAAGCTTGCACTTCACCTTGTCCTTGTTGTTAGGATCAACAAGAACACCATACTCCCATCCAACATCATCCGAATTCCTTTTCAGGAGATTCGCTGACTCACTATTTTCTCCCTCACCTAGTGCACCCTCTGTTGTAGACATCCTACATTTAGACAATGGGCATTCACAGCAGGCAAAATCAGATCAACTCATTGGTGATCAAGCAGTGGAGCTTGGAACATCCAATTTACAATGAGATTAGAACATCTCTTCCCTAGCTAGTTACTAACTGCTTGCTACATTTTGTTTTGTTGTGATAATTTTGAGTTCTAGACTGTGCATTCTTCATGTCTAGGAATGGTTCATCACTTATTCAGTGCATCACTTGCTATGGAGAAAAAAATCAACAAATGTCTAGTAATGTCATTAGGAACCTGTGATCTGTACATAAAAACTTTGCTTCATGTACCTAGATATAGGCATGATCACAATTTGTCAGTGCTGGATGGCTGTTCTAATCACAGGCATTCAAATCAGAGGAGAGAAGCAGGGGATGCATTCAAAACAGAGGACATGGAGGAGAGGAGCAGGGGAGGGGCCTGACCTTGGTGCTGCAGGTTCCAGGTGGGGCAGCAGCTTCCAGGCGGGGCAGAGGAGGCCGGCCGGGACAATCCTCCAAGCGGGGTCGCGGGGAGCAGGGGAGGCGCCTGACCTTGGTGCTGCAGGTTCCAGGCGGGGCAGAGGAGGCGGGGCAGCAGCTTCCAGGCGGGGCAGAGGAGTCCGGCCGGGACAAGCCTCCAGGCGGGGTCGCGGCGAGCAGGGCGACCGACGGGGCCGGCGGGTGGAGCTTCCCTCCGGCGCGCCGTCGCAGGAGGAGAGGACAAGCGGGAGTGGCCGAGCGGGCTGCGAGCGGCTATCTGCGACCTGGAAGGCAAGAATCGAGCGGGAGCGGACCTTTTCCTTCTTCTCCTTCCCGCGCGCTTCCTTTCCCGCGCCAGACGCCATAAGCGCGCGCGCGCTTCCGCGGCGGACAAATTTCGCCGTTGAGCGGGTCGTCCGCCTACGCGCCGCCTTGCGCGCCTGCGCGCCGTGGAATCGCCGCCGAGGCGCCGATTTGCGCCGCCTAGTCGCTGCTCCCGCCTAGGACTGCGACTACACCCTAGTCTACGCGGAGGGCCGTCGATTAGCGCTTAATCGCGCCTAGGCGAGCGCCTAGCGGAACTTTGGGGAGATGTTACTTCAAAACTAATGGAATACTGCCTCCACCTAGAAATATAAAAATACTTTAAGATTACTCGGTAGTTTTACAATTTTGTACCAACATATCTTATTTAAATGGCGACACTCAATGTTGCATGTAAAAAACACAATAATGTAGCATTTAGGTGAAATCTCCATAGTTGCATATCAAGACCAGCCAATGTACTAAAGATGCCATGTTCTTGAACATAGGAAGTAATTGACTAAAACTTCTATTAATGCTGCACTTTAGTTGTACAACAATCCAGCTTTCGAGTATTCCAGTTTGCTACAGTTTGGTCAGTTGAAGTTTGTATACATTAGTCTTTTCCCGTGTTTGATGTTTAATTACCCCCTTTTTTACCTCGCAACCATTTCTCAGATGACACCCCTTGGCACTTACTCTGATTTTCGATCTGTACAGGTTTTATTTTCTAGGAATAGAAGCCTAAAGCTGAAGACGGATCTTGGAGCCCCGGTATTGTAACAACCCAAAAATCCACACATCAAAAATACCAACTACAAAATTTTTCTCAAAACTTCCATGTGATGATGAGTGTCATGTAAAGAAACCCAACCTAAGAGTTGCATTAGAAGTAACCCAACCTAAGTCAACACATAAGCATGGCATGTCATATGTTGATTATGATTATTTAATTTCTAACAAATAGATGTTGCATACATTGTTAACTCAAATTGTGAGTTGGATCTTCATTTGCTTTATGTTATGCTTAACAATTCCATTAAAGTAATAAACCATAAAATTATTATTAAACAAAATCCTCTAAACTACAATGAACAAGTTACCTCAGTTTTAAATTCAAATTCTAAACCAAATTTGAATTCAAACAAGGAAAAGAAATGCGAAACAGAAAAAGAAAAAGGGGAGAAGAAGGCCTCGCAGGCTCGGCCTGCTCGGCCCGCGCCGGCCAGCCAGCCTCAGCGCGCGCATGTGGCCCAGCAAGCCGGCCCAGTAGGCCGCCCGCGCGCCCGTCAGCCCCGCCAGCCGTCGCTGCCACATTGGCCCCGCGCGTCAGCCGCGCGCTGCTCACCCGCACGCCCCTTTCTCTTCGCCACAGTCGCTGCCAACGGACCCCACCCGTCAGCCCTCCTGTTCTTCTTCTCCACGCCGCGCTCAACCGCCGCGCGACCAAGAGCCGACAGCGGTGGCAGGGGCGGGCCAGGGATCATGCTCAGGGCATGGTCCTGTCCCCCCCTTGGCGCATCGCCCACGCGACCTCCGCGCCAACCACCCCACGCCGCAATGCCGTTCAATGCCCACGGTGCATCATCGACCGTCCGCCCGTCTGCCGAAGATGGAGCTCAGAGCTCTGGCTATAAAGCCACGCCCAGAGCCCTAGGGTTCTCCCAACGCCCCGCCGCCACCGTGGTGGCCGACCACAGCACACCTGAGCCAAGAGAGAAGAGTGGGGGGGGGAAGGGGGGAAACGTTGACGCCGCTGCGAAGGGGAAAAGCTCGTCGAGACCGCCGGAGCCGAGAGCGACGCCGTCGTCTACATCACCGACGCGGTTCGGCACGGCACTGCACGGCTACCAGAGCTACACGGCATCAACATCCATTCTTCCACGCCACCTAAGGTGAGCCTTCCGGTCTCTCTGCTCACCGCCGGACCCTGCTGTTCGGCCATGGCGCTCCACACCGGGAGCGTGTAGGCCAAGGCCGTCTCCAGCCGCTGGGAACACTCGTACCCATGCACACGTCTGTGACCTCGCCGTGACCACCTCGCTAGAGCCCGTAGTGACCCGTGCGCCTCGCTGTCGTCACCGTTCGCCGTGGCCACCGAGAAGCCCTACCGGCCACAAGAGAACCCGTAGCTTCGCCTTGAGCCTGGATGTCCCCGCTGCGTCCCCTCACATCCATAGAAGCATACACGCCCCGCCGAGACATTTCACCATGACCGTAGCCACCTCACCGACGCCGCCGTCATGCTCGGAAGGGCGCCGCCGTGGCTAAAGCCACCGGAGGCCCTGGAGGACCCCTCGACCTACCCAACATGCCCGCTAGTGCGTTGTGTCGCCCACGCGCACCACAGAACCGGCCTATGCTGCAGCCCCGCGCCATTCCCGCACGCCGGTAGAGCTCGAGCCGCCGCTCGCCGTGGCTAGCACCGTGGGAAGCTCTGGCCGCCACTTTGACCCCACCAACGCAGTCGCCGTGGCCCGGGGAAGCTTTTCCCCTCTCCAAACGGACACCAGCGCCACCGCAGGGGCTCACAGCAAACTCGCCGCCGGCGGGGGCACCGCCGCGGGAGAAACAGAGGGCTTCCTCCCTCACTGGCCACCTGTGCGTGAACTCGGTGCACGTGAGCCGAGCCAAGGAAAAGAGACGGTGGACTTGGTCCACCATGCGCCCCGCCGTAGGTCTATGGACCATGAGCGCTGGTCCACCGTGAGCCACACGGTGTGAGCCGCGCTGTGGACAAAGCCCAATAAAGGCCCACGACCGTGACGTGGCTGCGTCACAACATGCCACGTGTCTGGCCCGGCTCGGCCTAGACTGGCCCAACCCGAAGCCCGTTTGAGACCCGTCCGTGTTGACCGTTGACTGGTCAATGTTGACCATTGACCTGGCCTCACATGTCAGTGACATGGACACTTTGGACCCACACGACAGGCGTTGACGTCATGCTGACGTCACATGGGACCCACATGACAGCAGCCCCGCAGCTAGGGTGATGTCATGCTGACATCACGTTGACATCAGCTGCTGACGTCAGCAGCCTAGGCCCACATGTCAGTGACCCTGACTATTGACCGTTGACCGTTGACTCGACATTGACCGACGTTGACTTTGACCGGACCCACCTGTCAGTGACTCAATAGCCTCTGGCCCCACCTGTCGGTAAGGATGACGTTGATGATGTCATGCTGACATCAGCTGGACCCCACCTGTCAGCTCGGAACCGTGATGCTGACGTCAGCAAGCCACGTGGACCAACCACAGCATGACACGTGTTAGCCCAGGATTAATTCAGCCTTTTTTCATTTTCAGAAATAATTTAAACTTCGGAAATTCATAACTAAATCATACGACCTCAGAAAAATATGAAACCAGGACTAAAATTCATGTAAAATCAAGCTCTACGCAATGAACCCATGTTTGAGTGCATTTGGCTCTTTTGAATTTTCATTGCTTCTTTGTGCTACTCTATAGACGTCACTAACACGACTATAATGCAAACGTTGCAGACTCGGAGGAGAACCTGACGGACGAGGATCGTGAGTACCATGAGGAGAACGGAGATAACTACACTGAAGGTGCCACATCCCACCCAATCTCGTAGCACCTATTACGCATGGCTAACATAGAACTGCTATCGCTTTACTTACTGCTATAGACTTATTATGATAGGACTTGCATGGTAGTATGCTTGCTTGAAAGCCTTTACCTTGGCGCAACCCTACCCCTACATACCCTGCTATGAGGCTGGACACACGCTTACTGCTATACATTCCATTACTTATACTTTTACTACGCTTATACTACGTGCGTGGTGGATCCTGGTGTTATCTGGACCATGGGGAGAGTGCTACGTGTGTGACTTGGGTGTGTGGAGGGTGAGGGTTGTGTCGACCAAGTTGGAGTATAAGACGAGCCTGGGGCAAGTCTTGCTATGGGATGCTACCTAGGCACCCCTGGGAAATGGATACCTGTGGTGGGTAAATGGTATATGAGGTGGACCTGGGTGTGAACCTGTGACGGGTGGAGCCCGGGATGGAGGTGATGTGGTGGCACGGTAAATGGAAACCCTGATGGAGACATTTTGGCTTGGTCATCCCTAAGGACTTACTAGTACTTAGATTCACCGGGAAACCTTACGTACCACTCGCCCTATATGGTGCAGGACGGCTGGACTACTTGGTAGGATATTGCCACTACTGCTAGGTTGATAGCGGATAGTGTAAGGAGGTACGAGGCGTGGAGGATTTCCCCCCCACACCCTTCCGAGACTTCATGGAGACCTTGTGGACCCGGCTCATGACTCACAGTTTCAGCCACCCCAGACTTGACTTGGGGTGAACCAGGGCTGAATGGTAGAGTGGCATTATCCTAGGCTAGCAAGCGGCCGGAATCAGCCTAGTTGACGACGGTCAGCGAGGAAGGCGGATCTTGTGGTTATGTAGAACCTCTGCAGAGTGTATGGTTGATCTATCGATACATGTGCCGACTTGTCGGCTATGGACCTTTCCTGGGTTTCGCTTAAACTAGATAGTGAGATGAGTCCTTCTTTTCTTCCCCCTGGAAGTGAGTGTTCGGTCGTAGCCAGGGGCTACGGGCCTTGAGACAGTGCCGAGAGGGAGTTGGTCTGTCGACTGAGCGATGGTATGGTTATGGTATGGTGATGGTGTGGAGATGGTGGTATATCGATCCCAGGATCGAAACCTGGCTCTGGAGTGGGAATGGTGTTAAAACTTGACTATACTATTATATACTTGATATGATAAATGCATAGGAAACCCCAGCCTTATAGGTTCCTCTTGACTATATCCAACTTGCATCCAATTTGCACAAAGCAATGCTCATAGGGTCGGGAGTGGCCAGTACAAATCATACTGATAAATTTTGGCATACAGGTTCTGCTGAGGAGTATAGCTCCAAGGAGTTTGACGGTTGAGGGGTTCGTGCCTACGCTCGAGTTTGGCAATCTTATCTTCAAGCTATTCTGAATGAAAGCTACAATTGATTCCGCCAATGCGGCGATGTAATAATTTATGTAATTACGTACTATTTGTACTCTGATATTATCGTTGTATGGATGTGATACTCGACTGGGATTTGGGTAATATGATCTACTACGGTCTTATTACACTTCAACTCTGTGGATTTCCCTTTGTGGAAATTGGGGTTGTTTCAGTTGGTATCAGAGCCATACTTGACCATAGGACGAAACCCTCAGAAATGGACGATAGAATAGGATGTGGACAACCCTTCTTTCGGTTATATACCGACCCTGCATTCACTTTTATGCAAGGCTTACCTATTTATTGACCTGCTAACACCTGTCCCCTTGAAATATGCAGAAGGCAACGAACGTCGACTGGTCGCCTCTAGGACCGCTACCTCTGGACCACGTCAAGCTTACCTTTGACCTACGTGAGCTCGGGGGTTTTGCACAGACCCTCTGCCGAGTTCTCGTCACGTTAGGTGTCCCCGATGAGCTTGTCAAGGTCACCTGCACCGGGAAGCCAGCTAAGGAAGGATGAATCGAAGGACCGATTGTCACCTCAGTGGAGTTCCTAGCTAGCACTACCTTACCTTCTATCCCAGCTTTCACCGAGTTGACTATAGAGGACACAGTCGAGGAGGGACTGCAGGCTATCTCACACAAGGCACTACGCAGAGTGATGAGGGACCACTACAAGCACCAGAAGACGACAGAGTTCCGTCTACTACCCCAGGCCCTTGACCTCAGCCTTACCCCTAGTGAGCAGAGTTTCACAGCAGGTAGAGTTATCCTTGCCGAGAAGGATAGATGCCTTTGTGTCTCAGCTATTCACCTATTGGAGCAGGACAGGTACGTGACCCAGCTGGAGTAGAGGAGACGTCAGGACCAGGCCCTCCGGTGGGAGTACCAGGAGCGAGACTCGTAGGGAGCACAGGAGCGAGCTAGTCTACTAGAGGTAGTTGCCAAGCTACAGGATGAGCTCAACTGTCGTGAGGAAGTCCATAGAGCCGTGGTCGACGACTTACGGGACAAAGCCGCCGACCTAGGCAACAGGAACTGCTACCTCGACATTATGGTCTTGGAGTTGCAGAGAGAGTTGGATGACAAGAAGGCCGAGTTCAATCGCAGAGGAGACAAAGAGAGATCCAAGGGGATTGACATGCTGAAGGTCCAGTCTCGAAACAAGACCATGACTCAAGATCTAGAAGAGTTCAGAAAGAAGGCCATTCGCAACCAGGGTCACCTAATCGAGGCACTCAGGCAGAACGAGTACCTACAAGACAAGTGTGAGAGGACTCGACAGGCCTGGCAGAAGTCCGATAGGAAGCGCCTCAGGGAGATGAAGGGTATGTGGGATCAGCTACCCAAGGAGATTCGCTGCAAGACGAAGCCTAGGGTAGAGGAGTTTGAGTTAGCCCCGACTCGCCTCAACCTAGACGCCTGTCCTACCCTACCTGGAGCCAAGCCTACTGAGGAGCTCGCCGAGGCCTTAAAGTACGTGTCCCGACTTCACAAGTCCGACAAGGAGATCGAGATCGAGAACAGTCGTATCCCAGCTGCGGTGTACGAGTTAGAGTAGATGACCCTGCATGGTCATGAGTCATGTCAGTAGCTTCCGTAAGTTGTACCCCATGATGTACCCCTTATGAGATGTATTATGAGACACTATGAGTAGAACGATTCTCGCACGTCTTCAAGTGTAGCTACTGGAGATGATGCTATGTAATAAAAACCATGTAATGAATGTTTTGGATCTTATTGCATCTTTATGAATCTTATTGCTTCTTTGTAATGAGTGTTGGATAGCATAAATGTTTTTTTTCTAAATCGTCAAAATCATGTAATCATATTGAATTATAAGCACTTATGGCACAAGCACTAAACCCTCTATGATCCGTGTTGCAGATGTCGAACCGCCATTCTAATCGCCTAATGAATCAAGGACGTGCGCCCACCCCTGAACCAGTTGAACCCAATGGGGGACGTGGTGGCAACAACAGAGACCGTGGCTGTGGACGTGGAGGGATACCCTTCCACCTGGAGAATACTCTGCCGCCTGAGGAGAACATTCCACCACCACCACCACCTAACCTGGCAGAAGTGATGGCACAACAGACCCAGCTTCTTGCAGCTCTTGTTGACGGAGCAAACCGTCGTCAGGGAGGTCAGTAGAATGACTTCCAAAGGAAGCTAGAAGGATTTCTGAAGCTAAGGCCACCTACCTATGATGGCACTGACCCTGACCCACTTGTAGCCGATGACTGGCTCAAGGAAATAGAGAAGAAGCTTGACCTCACTACTTTCACCGATGATGAGTGTGTTGGAGCTGCCACACACCAGCTCACAGGTGCAGCACGCGCCTAGTGGGACAGTTTCAGTGATTCCCATGAGGACCCTGCCCACATCTCGTGGGATGAGTTCGCTGAAGCATTCATTGAGTACCACATTCCCAAGGGTATCATGGAGGCCAAAGCTGAGGAGTTCCACAACATCAAGATGGGAAAGGACAGGGTGACTGAGTACACTACTTGTTTCACCAATCTTCTTCGCTATGCCTCTTCCTATGTTGTGAACTCTGAGAAGGAGAAGCTGTACTACTACTGCAAGGGACTTAACCCGCACATCAAGCTGAAGTTTGGCGGTATTGAGAGCAACACATTGCGTGCTCTGGTGGATCGCTGCATCTAGATTGAGAAGGACCGTGCTGAAGCTGGAGAAGAGTATAGGGAGAGGAAGCGTAAGCCTGAGGAGTCTCTCCGTGGTCGTGATCGCAAGAGGTTCTGCAGAGATGCACCATCCAGGGAACGCTCTCGCCACAACAGGGATGACAACCCTGGATCGAGTAGGGGAAGTGGAGGCTACACCGCCAAATACTCCCGCCCTGCTCAGGATCGTTACATCCAGGACCGTTATGCTCAGGATCGCAACACTCAGGACCGTTTTAACCGTCCCTGCTCAGCGAATGAATGCCTAGCACAGAACCGCTCCGCACCAAGCACTAGAAACTGGAAGGCACCCGCACCAACCCCTACAGGCGGCACGCCTTTCACCTGCTTTGCTTGTGGCCAACCAGGTCACAAAGCCGCTGAGTGCCCTCAGAACTCAGCTGCTCAGAAGTCTCAGCTCAAGGGATCTGCTACTCGTGGATGTCTCAACCATCTGGAGGTCGAGGAAGCACAAGCTGCCCCTGACGTGGTGTATGGTATGTTTTTAGTTAAAGGCAACACTGCATCAGTTCTATTCGACTCTGGAGCAACTTGTTCATACATATCATCCAAGTTTGCATGAGAGCATGACCTGCCTGTAACCCCACGTGAAAAGCCTATCATCACCAGTTCACCGTTAGGAGACCTAAAATGCACCCACATCTGCAAGGGAGTGAGTCTTACCATTGAGGGTCTTGTCTTTAAAGCCGACCTAAACCTTTTACCTTCCACTAGCCTAGATATCATCCTAGGTATGGATTGGTTAACCATCCACCAAGGTATCATATCATGTTCACCTAGATACGTCCAAGTGACCCACCCATCAGGCCAAGTCATTAGATGTGAACCCTAGTCTGGAAAGTCCACCTCTATCCTATGTGCCCTTAAAGCAAGTTTAGAATCACAAAAAGAGGAGAAGACAGTTCATGATGTGCTAGTAGTCAGAGACTATCCCGATGTATTTCCTGAAGAATTACCAGGTATGCCACCAGACCGTGATGTAGAGTTCATCATTGACCTATTGCCGGGAATGGGACCCATTGCCAAGAGACCCTATCGCATGTCAGTTGATGAACTGGCGGAGCTCAAGAAACAGCTTGATGAGCTCATCTCAAAGGGATATATCAGACCCAGTGCTTCACCCTGGGGATCCCCTGTTCTGTTTGTCAAGAAGAAGGACGGCTCAATGAGAATGTGCATTGATTACCGGAACTTGAACGCAGTCACCATCAAGAACAAGTACCCCTTGCCAAGGATTGATGACCTGCTTGATTAGCTTCGGGGTGCCAAGTATTTCTTCAAGATTGATCTCAGATCTGGCTATCATCAGATGAAGATTCGGGAAAGTGACATCCCGAAGATAGCTTTTGTGACTAGGTATGGTCAGTTTGAGTTTACTATGGTATCCTTTGGACTCACGAACGCTCCCGCCTACTTCATGAACATGATGAATAAGGTTTTCATGGATGAACTGGATAAGTTCGTGGTGGTATTCATTGATGACATTCTTGTCTATTCACCCACCACTGAAGAACATGAACATCATATGAGAACTGTGCTCGAGAAATTAGCCCAACATCAGCTCTACGCAAAGTTCAGCAAATGTGAGTTTTGGCTACAGGAAGTTGCCTTCCTAGGCCATGTACTATTAGCTGAAGGTGTCGCAGTTGACCCAGCCAATGAAAGAGTGGGATCAACCCCGTAATGTGATAGAAGTCAGAAGTTTCTTGGGATTAGCTGGATATTATCGCTAATTCATCGAAAACTTCTCCAAGATAGCTCGTCCAATGACCAATCTTCTGAAGAAGACCAAGGAGTTTGAATGGACGCCTGAGTGCGAACAAAGCTTCTAGGAATTGAAATAGAAGCTTACCACAACTCCTGTGTTAGCATTGCCTGATATCGGCAAAAATTTCGTAGTCTATTGTGATGCATCCCGTCAAGGACTTGGTTGTGTATTGATGCAAGATGGAAGAGTGATAGCATACGCGTCTCGACAGTTGAAAGAACATGAGAACCATTACCCTACTCATGATCTTGAGTTAGCAGCAGTTGTGCATGCCCTGAAGATCTGGAGACACTACTTAATAGGCAACAAGTGTGACATCTATACGGATCACAAGAGCTTGAAGTACTTTTTCACTCAAGAAGATTTGATCATGAGGCAACGCCGTTGGCTAGAGTTGATCAAGGACTATGACCTAGAAATTCACTATCATCCGGGAAAAGCTAATTTAGTCGCAGATGCTCTCAGTCACAAGAGCTACTGTCACACTTTGATCACTGAATCCGTACCACCTAAGCTCAAGGAAGAGATTGATGATTTCCAACTTGAGATACTACCGCACGGCTTGTTGAATGAGCTCCGCATACAGTATGATCTCACAGAACGCATCCGTCAAGCTCAAAAAGATTGTGAAGAAATCGAATATCTCCGTGGTCTAATGAAACTAGGCTATAAGACCAACCACCATGAACATGAACATGGAACCATCTGGTTCAAGAACAGAATCTGTGTTCCATCTGACCCAGTGCTACGAGAGGAAATTTTGTCAGAAGCTCATGATTCTAAGTACTGTATCCACCCTAGAGGTTCAAAAATGTATCAAGATTTGAAGAAACACTTTTGGTGGAAAGGCATGAAGACAGACATTGTAGGACATGTGGCACGATGTGACACCTGTAATAGAGTCAAGGCTGAACATCAAAGGCCTGCAGGTTTGCTAAAGCCTCTCGACGTCCCCAAGTGGAAGTGGGAGAGCATATCCATGGATTTCAAAGTGGGATTGCCCCGTTCACAGAAAGGCAATGATTCCATCTGGGTGATTGTTGATCGCTTGACCAAGATTGCTCACTTTGTACCAGTAAAGACCAAGACCAATGCTGAAAAACTAGCAGATCTATACATTGAACATATTCTCAGACTGCATGGAGCTCCCTCTAGTATTGTATCTGATCGTGGCCCTCAGTTTGTGTCTCGATTTTGGGAAGCCCTACACAAGTCCATTGGAACCAAACTTGACTTCAGTACCGCTTATCATCCATAGATAGATGGACAGACTGAACGAGTAAATCAGATCTTAGAAGACATGCTTCGCGCTAGTGTACTGAATTATGGCTCTGATTGGGAGAGATGTCTACCCTATGCAGAGTTCTCTTACAACAACAGCTACCAAGCTACTATCAAGATGTCGCCGTTTGAAGCTCTGTATGGCAGACCGTGTAAGACACTTTTGATGTGGTCCCAACCAGGAGAAAGATCATTCTTTGACTCCGCTAAGATTCAAGATGCAGAAGGAGTTGCTCAAGTAAGAGAGAACTTGAGAATTGCTCAAAGTCGATACAAGAGCTATGCTGACAAAAGAAGAAGAGAACTTGAGTTCAATGTGGGGGACTACGTCTATCTCAAGGTATCCCCGCTACGTGGGACTGTCAGATTCTATGTAAAAGGAAAGCTTGCCCCTAGATTTGTTGGCCCATACAAGATTTGCAAAAAGATTGGAAAGCTCGCCTACAAACTCAAGCTACCTAAGGAATTGGTGGGTGTACATCCCGTATTCCATGTCTCTCAGCTACGCAAGTGTTTGAGGGTGCCCGATGAAGTAGTCCCAACTGATACACTTGACATTCAAGATATACTTGAGTATAGAGAACATCCTATCAGAATTCTAGGCAGAGATACCAAAGAGACCCATAGCAAGACTATTCCTATGTGCAAGATTCAATGGAGTAATCATACTGAGAGAGAAGCAACATGGGAAAAAGAGTCTGACCTCCGGCTACGATATCCCTACCTCTTCGAAGAGTACGTTACGCTTTAATCTCAGGGACGAGATTCTGTTAAGGGGGTAGGACTGTAACAACCCAAAAATCCACACACCAAAAATACCAACTACAAAATTTTTCTCAAAACTTCCATGTGATGATGAGTGTCATGTAAAGAAACCCAACCTAAGAGTTGCATTAGAAGTAACCCAACCTAAGTCAACACATAAGCATGTCATGTCATATGTTGATTATGATTATTTAATTTCTAACAAATAGATGTTGCATACATTGTTAACTCAAATTGTGAGTTGGATCTTCATTTGCTTTATGTTATGCTTAACAATTCCATTAAAGTAATAAACCATAAAATTATTATTAAACAAAATCCTCTAAACTACAATGAACAAGTTACCTCAGTTTTAAATTCAAATTCTAAACCAAATTTGAATTCAAACAAGGAAAAGAAATGAGAAACAGAAAAAGAAAAAGGGGAGAAGAAGGCCTCGTAGGCTTGGCCTGCTCGGCCCGCGCCGGCCAGCCAGCCTCAACGCGCGCGCACGCGGCCCAGCAAGCCGGCCCAGTAGGCTGCCCATGCCCGCGCGCCCGTCAGCCCCGCCAGCAATCGCTGCCACATTGGCCCCGCGCGTCAGCCGCGCGCTGCTCACCCACATGCCCCTTTCTCTTTGCCACAGTCGCTGCCAACGGACCCCACCCGTCAGCCCTCTTGTTCTTCTTCTCCGCGCCGCGCTCAACCGCCGCGCGACCCAGAGCCGACAGCGGTGGTAGGGGCGAGCCAGGGGTCATGCCCAGGGCATGGTCCTGTCTCCCCCTTGGCGCATCGCCCACGCGACCTCCGCGCCAACCACCCCACGCCGCAATGCCGTTTGATGCCCACGGTGCATCACCGACCGTCCTCCCGTCCACCGAAGATGGAGCTCAGAGCTCTAGCTATAAAGCCACGCCCAGAGCCCTAGGGTTCTCCCAACGCCCCGCTGCCACCATGGTGGCCGACCACAGCACACCTGAGCCAAGAGAGAAGAGTGGGGGAAGAAGGGGGGAAACGCTGACGCTGCTGCGAAGGGGAAAAGCTCACCGAGACCGCCGGAGCCGAGAGCGACGCCGTCGTCTACATCACCGACGCGGTTCGGCACGGCACTGCACGGCTACCGGAGCTACACGGCCTTGAATCGACATGACATCACCATCCATTCTTCCACGCCACCTAAGGTGAGCCTTCCGGTCTCTCTGCTCGCCGCCGAACCCTGCTGTTCGGCCATGGCGCTCCACACCAGGAGCGTGTAGGCCAAGGTCGTCTCCGACCACTGGGAACACCCGCACCCACGCACACGTCTGTGACCTCGCCGTGACCACCTCACTGGAGCCCGTAGTGACCCGCGCGCCTCGTCGTCGTCACCGTTCACCGTGGCCACCGGGAAGCCCTACCGGCCACAGGAGAACCCGTAGCTTCGTCTTGAGCCTGGACGTCCCCGCTGCATCCCCTCACATCCGTAGAAGCATACACGCCCCGCCGAGATGTTTCACCATGACCGTAGCCACCTCACCGACGCCGTCGTCGTGCTCAAAAGGGCGTCGCCGTGGCCAAAGCCACCGGAGGCCCTGGAGGACCCCTCGACCTACCCAACATGCCTGCTGGTGCGTTGTGTCGCCCACGCGCACCACAGAACCGGCCTATGTCGTAGCCCCGTGCCATTCCCGCACGCCGGTAGAGCTCGAGCCGCCGCTTGCCATGGCCAGCACCGTGGGAAGCTCTAGCCGCCACTTTGACCCCACCAACACAGTTGCCGTGGCCCGGGGAAGCTTTTCCCCTCTCCAAATGGACACCAGCGCCACCGCAGGGGCTCACAGTGAGCTCGCCGCCGGCGGGGGCACCGCCGTGGGAGAAACAGAGGGCTTCCTCCCTCACCGGCCACATGTGCGTGAACTCAGTGCATGTGAGCCGAGCCAAGGAAAAGAGACGGTGGACTTGGTCCACCATGTGCCCCGCCGTAGGTCTATGGACCATGAGCGCTGGTCCACCGTGAGCCACACGGTGTGAGCCGCGCTGTGGACAAAGCCCAATAAAGGCCCACGGCCGTGATGTGGCTGCGTCACAGCATGCCACGTGTCCGGCCCAGCCCGGCCTAGACCGGCCCAACCCGAAGCCCATTTGAGACCCATCCATGTTGACCGTTGACCTGGCCCCACATGTCAGTGACACGAACACTTTGGACCCACACGATAGGTGCTGACGTCATGCTGACGTCACACGGGACCCACATGACAGCAGCCCCGCAGCTAGGGTGACGTCATGCTGACGTCACGTTGACATCAGCTGCTGACGTCAGCAGCCCAGGCCCACATGTCAGTGACCCTGACTGTTGACCGTTGACCGTTGACTCGACATTGACTGACGTTGACTTTGATCGGACCCACCTGTCAGTGACTCAATAGCTTCTGGCCCCACCTGTCGGTAAGGATGACGTTGATGACGTCAGCTGGACCCCACTTGTCAGCTCGGAACCGTGATGCTGACGTCATGCTGACGTTAGCAAGCCACGTGGACCAACCACAGCATGACACGTGTCAGCCCAGGATTCATTTAGCCTTTTGCATTTTCAGAAATGATTTAAACTTTGGAAATTCATAACTAAATCATACGACCTCAGAAAAATATGAAACTAGGACTAAAATTCATCTAAAATCAAGCTCTACACAATGAACCCATGTTTGAGTGCATTTGGCTCTTTTGAATTTTCATTGCTTCTTTGTGCTACTCTATAGACGTCACTAACGCGACTATAATGCAAACGTTGCAGACTCGGAGGAGAACCTGACGGACGAGGATCGTGAGTACCGTGAGGAAAACGGAGACGACTACACTGAAGGTGCCACATCCCACCCAATCTTGTAACACCTATTACGCATGGCTAACATAGAACTGCTGTCGCTTTACTTACTGCTACAGACTTATTATGATAGGACTTGCATGGTAGTATGCTTGCTTGAAAGCCTTTACCTTGGCGCAACCCTACCCCTGCATACCCTGCTATGAGGCTAGACACACGCTTACTGCTATACATTCCATTACTTATACTTTTACTACGCTTATACTACGTGCGTGGTGGATCCTGGTGTTATCTGGACCATGGGGAGAGTGCTACGTGTGTGACTTGGGTGTGTGGAGGGTGAGGGTTGTGTCGACCAAGTTGGAGTATAAGACGAGCCTGGGGCAAGTCTTGCTATGGGTTGCTACCTGGGCACCCCTGGGAAATGGATACCTATGGTGGGTAAATGGTATATGAGGTGGACCTAGGTGTGAACCTATGACGGGTGGAGCCCGGGATAGAGGTGCTGTGGTGGCACGGTAAATGGAAACCCTGATGGAGACATTCTGGCTTGGTCATCCCTAAGAACTTACTAGTACTCAGATTCACCGGGAAACCTTACGTACCACTCGCCCTATATGGTGCGGGACGGCTGGACTACTTGGTAGGATATTGCCACTACTGCTAGGTTGATAGCGGATAGTGTAAGGAGGTACAGGGCGCGGAGGATTTCCCCCCACACCCTTCCGAGACTTCATGGAGACCTTGTGGACCCGGCTCATGACTCATAGTTTCAGTCACCCTAGACTTGACTTGGGGTGAACCTGGGCTGAATGGTAGAGTGGCATTATCCTAGGCTAGCAAGCGACCGGAATCAGCCTAGTTGACGACGGTCAGCGAGGAAGGTGGATCTTGTGGTTATGTAAAACCTCTGCAGAGTGTATGGTTGATCGATCGATACATGTGCCGACTTGTCGGCTATGGACCTTTCCTGGGTTTCGCTTAAACTAGATAGTGAGATGAGTCCTTCTTTTCTTCCCCCTGGAAGTGAGTGTTCGGTCGTAGCCAGGGGCTACGGGCCTTGAGATAGTGCCGAGAGGGAGTTGGCCTGTCGACTGAGCGATGGTATGGTTATGGTATGGTGATGGTGTGGAGATGGTGGTATATCGATCCCAGGATCGAAACCTGGCTCTGGAGTGGGAATGGTGTTAAAACTTGACTATACTATTATATACTTGATACGATAAATGCATAGGAAACCCCAGCCTTATAGGTTCCTCTTGACTATATCCAACTTGCATCCAATTTGCACAAAGCAAAGCTCATAGGGTCGGGAGTGACCAGTACAAATCATACTGATAAATTTTGGCATACAGGTTCTGCTGAGGAGTATAGCTCCGAGGAGTTTGACGGTTGAGGGGTTGTGCCTACGCTCGAGTTTGGCGAGCTTATCTTCAAGCTGTTCTGAATGAATGCTACAATTGATTCCGCCAATACGGCGATGTAATAATTTATGTAATTCCGCACTATTTGTACTCTGATATTATCGCTGTATGGATGTGATACTCGACTGGGATTTGGGTAATATGATCTACTACGGTCTTATTACACTTCAACTCTGTGGATTTCCCTTTGCGAAAATTGGGGTTGTTTCAGTTGGTATCAGAGCCATACTTGACCATAGGACGAAACCCTTAGAAATGGACGATAGAATAGGACGTGGACAACCCTTCTTTCGGTTATATACCGACCCTGCATTCACTTTTATGCAAGGCTTACCTATTTATTGACCTGCTAACACCTGTCCCCTTGAAATATGCAGATGGCAACGAACGTCGACTGGCCGCCTCTAGGACCGCTACCTCTAGACCACGCCAAGCTTACCTTTGACCTATGTGAGCTCGGGGGTTTTGCACAGACCCTCTGCCAAGTTCTCGTCATGTTAGGTGTCCCCGACGAGCTTGTCAAGGTCACCTACATCGGGAAGCCAGCTAAGGAAGGATGAATCGAAGGACCGATTGTCACCTCAGTGGAGTTCCCAGCTAGCACTACCTTACCTTCTGTCCCAGCTTTCACCGAGTTGACTATAGAGGACACAGTCGAGGAGGGACTGCAGGCTATCTCACACAAGGCACTACGCAGAGTGATGAGGGACCACTACGAGCACCTGAAGACGACAGAGTTCCGTCTACTTCCCCAGGCCCTCGACCTCAGCCTTACCCCTAGTGAGCAGAGTTTCGCAGCAGGCAGAGTTATCCTTGCCAAGAAGGATAGATGCCTTTGTGTCTCAGCTATTCACCTATTGGAGCAGGACAGGTACGTGACCCAGCTGGAGTAGAGGAGACGTTAGGACCAGGCCCTCCGGTGGGAGTACCAGGAGCGAGACTCGTAGGGAGCACAGGAGCGAGCTAGTCTACTGGAGGCAGTTGCCAAGCTACAGGATGAGCTCAACCATTGTGAGGAAGTCCATAGAGCCGAGGTCGACGACTTACAGGACAAAGCCGCCGACCTAGGCAACAGGAACTGCTACCTCGACATTTAGGTGTTGGAGTTGCAGAGAGAGTTGGATGACAAGAAGGCCGAGTTCAACCGCAGAGGAGACAAAGAGAGATCCAAGGGGATTGACATGCTGAAGGTCTAGTCTCGAAACAAGACCATGACTCAAGATCTAGAAGAGTTTAGAAAGAAGGCCATTCACAACCAGGGTCACCTAATCGAGGCACTCAGGCAGAACGAGTACCTACAAGACAAGTGTGAGAGGACTCGACAGGCCTGGCGGAAGTCCGATAGGAAGCGCCTCAGGGAGATGAAGGGTATGTGGGATCAGCTACCCAAGGAGATTCGCAGCAAGACAAAGCCTAGGGTAGAGGAGTTTGAGTTAGCCCCGACTCGCCTCAACCTAGACGTCTGTCCTACCCTACCTGGAGCCAAGCCTACTAAGGAGCTCGCCGAGGCCTTAAAGTACGTGTCCCGACTTCACAAGTCCGACGAGGAGATCGAGATCGAGAACAGTCGTATCCCAGCTGCGGTGTACGAGTTAGAGTAGATGACCCTGCATGGTCATGAGTCATGTCAGTAGCTTCCGTAAGTTGTACCCCATGATGTACCCCTTATGAGATGTATTATGAGACACTATGAGTAGAACGATTCTCGCATGTGTTCAAGTGTAGCTACTGGAGATGATGCTATGTAATAAAAACCATGTAATGAATGTTTTGGATCTTATTGCATCTTTATGAATCTTATTGCTTCTTTGTAATGAGTGTTGGATAGCATAAATGTTTTTTTTCTAAATCGTCAAAATCATGTAATCATATTGAATTATAAGCACTTATGGCACAAGCACTAAACCTTCTATGATCCGTGTTGCAGATGTCGAACCGCCGTTCTAATCGCCTAATGAATCAAGGACGTGCGCCCACCCCTGAACCAGTTGAACCCAATGGGGGACGTGGTGGCAACAACAGAGACTGTGGCCGTGGACGTGGAGGGATACCCTTCCACCTGGAGAATACTCCGCCGCCTAAGGAGAACATTCCACCACCACCACCACCTAACCTGGCAGAAGTGATGGCACAACAGACCCAGCTTCTTGCAGCTCTTGTTGAAGGAGCAAACCGTCGTCAGGGAGGTCAGCAGAATGACTTCCAAAGGAAGCTAGAAGGATTTCTGAAGCTAAGGCCACCTACCTATGATGGCACCGACCCTGACCCACTTGTAGCCGATGACTGGCTCAAGGAAATGGAGAAGAAGCTTGACCTCACTACTTTCACCGATGATGAGTGTGTTGGAGCTGCCACACACCAGCTCATAGGTGCAGCACGCGCCTGGTGGGACAGTTTCAGTGATTCCCATGAGGACCCTGCCCACATCTCGTGGGATGAGTTCGCTGAAGCATTCACTGAGTACCACATTCCCAAGGGTATCATGGAGGCCAAAGCTGAGGAGTTCCGCAACATCAAGATGGGAAAGGACAGGGTGACTGAGTACACTACTTGTTTCACCAATCTTCTTCGCTATGCCCCTTCCTATGTTGTGAACTCTGAGAAGGAGAAGCTATACTACTACCGCAAGGGACTTAACCCGCATATCAAGCTAAAGTTTGGCGGTATTGAGAGCAACACATTGCATGCTCTGGTGGATCGCTGCATCCAGATTGAGAAGGACCGTGCTGAAGCTAGAGAAGAGTACAGGGAGAGGAAGCGTAAGCCTGAGGAGTCTCTCCGTGGTCGTGATCGCAAGAGGTTCTGCAGAGATGCACCATCCAGGGAACGCTCTCACCACAACAGGGATGACAACCCTGGATCGAGTAGGGGAAGTGGAGGCTACACCACCAAATACTCCTGCCCTGCTCAGGATCGTTACATCCGGGACCGTTATGCTCAGGATCGCAACACTCAGGACCATTTTAACCGTCCCCGCTCAGCGAATGAACGCCTAGCACAGAACCGCTCCGCACCAAGCACTAGAAACTGGAAGGCACCCGCACCAACCCCTACAGGCGGTACGCCTTTCACCTGCTTTGCTTGTGGCCAACCAGGTCACAAAGCCGCTGAGTGCCCTCAGAACTCAGCTACTCAGAAGTCTCAGCTCAAGGGATCTGCTACTCGTGGATGTCTCAACCATCTGGACGCCGAGGAAGCACAAGCTGCCCCTGACATGGTGTATGGTATGTTTTTAGTTAATGGCAGCACTGCATCAGTTCTATTCGACTCTGGAGCAACTTGTTCATACATGTCATCCAAGTTTGCATGAGAGCATGACCTGCCTGTAACCCCACGTGAAAAGCCTATCATCACCAGTTCACCGTTAGGAGACCTAAAATGCACCCACATCTGCAAGGGAGTGAGTCTTACCATTGAGGGTCTTGTCTTTAAAGCCGACCTAACCCTTTTACCTTCCACTAGCCTAGATATCATCCTAGGTATGGATTAGTTAACCATCCACCAAGGTATCATATCATGTTCACCTAGATACGTCCAAGTGACCCACCCATCAGGCCAAGTCATTAGATGTGAACCCCAGTCTGGAAAGTCCACCTCTATCCTATGTGCCCTTAAAGCAAGTTCAGAATCACAAAAAGAGAAGACAGTTCATGATGTGCCAGTAGTCAGAGACTATCCCGATGTATTTCCTGAAGAATTACCGGGTATGCCACTAGACCGTGATGTAGAGTTCATCATTGACCTGTTGCCGGGAACGGGACCCATTGCCAAGAGACCCTATCGCATGTCAGTTGATGAACTGGTGGAGCTCAAGAAACAGCTTGATGAGCTCATCTCAAAGGGATATATCAGACCCAGTGCTTCACCCTGGGGATCCCCTGTTCTGTTTGTCAAGAAGAAGGACGGCTCAATGAGAATGTGCATTGATTACCGGAACTTGAACGCAGTCATCATCAAGAACAAGTACCCCTTGCCAAGGATTGATGACCTGCTTGATTAGCTTCGGGGTGCCAAGTATTTCTCCAAGATTGATCTCAGATCTGGCTATCATCAGATGAAGATTCGGGAAAGTGACATCCCGAAGATAGCTTTTGTGACTAGGTATGGTCAGTTTGAGTTTACTGTGGTATCCTTTGGACTCACGAACGCTCCCGCCTACTTCATGAACATGATGAATAAGGTTTTCATGGATGAACTGGATAAGTTCATGGTGGTATTCATTGATGACATTCTTGTCTATTCACCCACCGCTGAAGAACATGAACATCATATGAGAACTGTGCTCGAGAAATTAGCCCAACATCAGCTCTACGCAAAGTTCAGCAAATGTGAGTTTTGGCTACAGGAAGTTGCCTTCCTAGGCCATGTACTATTAGCTGAAGGTGTCGCAGTTGACCCAGCCAAGATTGAAGCTGTGAAAGAGTGGGATCAACTCCGTAATGTGACAGAAGTCAGAAGTTTCTTGGGATTGGCTAGATATTATCGCTGATTCATCGAAAACTTCTCCAAGATAGCTCGTCCAATGACCAATCTTCTGAAGAAGACCAAGGAGTTTGAATGGACGCCTAAGTGCGAACAAAGCTTCTAGGAATTGAAACAGAAGCTTACCACAACTCCTGTGTTAGCATTGCCTGATATCGGCAAAAATTTCGTAGTCTATTGTGATGCATCCCGTCAAGGACTTGGTTGTGTATTGATGCAAGATGGAAGAGTGATAGCATACGCGTCTCGATAGTTGAAAGAACACGAGAACCGTTACCCTACTCATGATCTTGAGTTAGCAGCAGTTGTGCATGCCCTGAAGATCTGGAGACACTACTTGATAGGCAACAAGTGTGACATCTATACGGATCACAAGAGCTTGAAGTACTTTTTCACTCAAGAAGATTTGATCATGAGGCAACGCCGTTGGCTAGAGTTGATCAAGGACTATGACCTGGAAATTCACTATCATCCAGGAAAAGCTAATGTAGTCGCAGATGCTCTCAGTCGCAAGAGCTACTGTCACACTTTGATCACTGAATCCATACCACCTAAGCTCAAGGAAGAGATTGATGATTTCCAACTTGAGATACTACCGCACGGCTTGTTGAATGAGCTCCGCATACAGTATGATCTCACAGAACGCATCTGTCAAGCTCAAAAAGATTATGAAGAAATCGAATATCTCCGTGGTCTGATGAAACTAGGCTATAAGACCAACCACCATGAAGATGAACAAGGAACCATCTGGTTCAAGAACAGAATCTGTGTTCCATCTGACCCAGTGCTACGAGAGGAAATTTTGTCAGAAGCTCACGATTCTAAGTACTGTATCCACCCTAGAGGTTCAAAATGTATCAAGATTTGAAGAAACACTTTTGGTGGAAAGGCATGAAGACAGACATTGCAGGACATGTGGCACGATGTGACACCTGTAATAGAGTCAAGGCTGAACATCAAAGGCCTGCAGGTTTGCTAAAGCCTCTCGACGTCCCCGAGTGGAAGTGGGAGAGCATATCCATGGATTTTATAGTGGGATTGCCCCATTCACAGAAAGGCAATGTTTCCATCTGGGTGATTGTTGATCGCTTGACCAAGATTGCTCACTTTGTACCAGTAAAGACCAAGACCAATGCCGAAAAACTAGCAGATCTATACATTGAACATATGGAGCTCCCTCTAGTATTGTATCTGATCGTGGCCCTCAGTTTGTGTCTCGATTTTGGGAAGCCCTACACAAGTCCATTAGAACTAAACTTGACTTCAGTACCGCTTATCATCCACAGACAGATGGACAGACTGAACAAGTAAATCAGATCTTAGAAGATATGCTTCGCGCTAGTGTACTGAATTATGGCTCTGATTGGGAGAGATGCCTACCCTATGCAGAGTTCTCTTACAACAACAGCTACCAAGCTACTATCAAGATGTCGCCGTTTGAAGCTCTGTATGGCAGACCATGTAAGACACTTTTGATGTGGTCCCAACCAGGAGAAAGATCATTCTTTGACTCCGCTAAGATTCAAGATGCAGAAGGAGTTGCTCAAGTAAGAGAGAACTTGAGAATTGCTCAAAGTCGATACAAGAGCTATGCTGACAAAAGAAGAAGAGAACTTGAGTTCAATGTGGGGGACTACGTCTATCTCAAGGTATCCCCGCTACGTGGGACTGTCAGATTCTATGTGAAAGGAAAGCTTGCCCCTAGATTTGTTGGCCCATACAAGATTTGCAAAAAGATTGGAAAGCTCGCCTACAAACTCGAGCTACCTGAGGAATTGGTGGGTGTACATCCCGTATTCCATGTCTCTCAGCTACGCAAGTGTTTGAGGGTGCCCGATGAAGTAGTCCCAACTGATACACTTGACATTCAAGATACACTTGAGTATAGAGAACATCCTATCAGAATTCTAGGCAGAGATACCAAAGAGACCCGTAGCAAGACTATTCCTATGTGCAAGATTCAATGGAGTAATCATACTGAGAGAGAAGCAACATGGGAAAAAGAGTCTGACCTCCGGCTATGATATCCCTACCTCTTCGAAGAGTACGTTACGCTTTAATCTCGGGGACGAGATTCTGTTAAGGGGGTAGGACTGTAACAACCCAAAAATCCACACACCAAAAATACCAACTACAAAATTTTTCTCAAAACTTCCACGTGATGATGAGTGTCATGTAAAGAAACCCAACCTAAGAGTTGCATTAGAAGTAACCCAACCTAAGTCAACACATAAGCATGTCATGTCATATGTTGATTATGATTATTTAATTTCTAACAAATAGATGTTGCATACATTGTTAACTCAAATTGTGAGTTGGATCTTCATTTGCTTTATGTTATGCTTAACAATTCCATTAAAGTAATAAACCATAAAATTATTATTAAACAAAATCCTGTAAACTACAATGAACAAGTTACCTCAGTTTTAAATTCAAATTCTAAACCAAATTTGAATTCAAACAAGGAAAAGAAATGAGAAACAGAAAAAGAAAAAGGGGAGAAGAAGGCCTCGTAGGCTTGGCCTGCTCGGCCCGCGCTGGCCAGCCAGCCTCAGCGCGCGCGCACGCGGCCCAGCAAGCCAGCCCAGTAGGCCGCCCACGCCCGCGCGCCCGTTAGCCCCTCCAGCAGTCGCTGCCACATTGGCCCCGCGCGTCAGTCGCGCGCTGCTCACCCACACGCCCCTTTCTCTTCGCCACAGTCGCTGCCAATGGACCCCACCCGTCAGCCCTCTTGTTCTTCTTCTCCACGTCGCGCTCAACCGCCGCGCGACCCAGAGCCGACAGCGGTGGTAGGGGCGGGCCAGGGGTCATGCTCGGGGCATGGTCCTGTCCCCCCCTTGGCGCATCGCCCACGCGACCTCCGCGCCAACCACCCCACGCCACAATGTCGTTTGATGCCCACGGTGCATCACCGACCGTCCGCCCGTCCGCCGAAGATGGAGCTCAGAGCTCTGGCTATAAAGCCACGCCCAGAGCCCTAGGGTTCTCCCAACGCCCCGCCACCACCGTGGTGGCCGACCACAGCACACCTGAGCCAAGAGAGAAGAGTGGGGGAAGAAGGGGGGAAACGCTGACGCCGCTGCGAAGGGGAAAAGCTCACCGAGACCACCGGAGCCGAGAGCGACGCCGTCGTCTACATCACCGACGCGGTTTGGCACGGCACTACACGGCTACCGGAGCTACACGGCCTCGAATCGACATGGCATCACCATCCATTCTTCCACGCCACCTAAGGTGAGCCTTCCGGTCTCTCTGCTCGCTGCCGGACCCTGCTGTTCGGCCATGGCGCTCCACACCGGGAGCGTGTAGGCCAAGGCCGTCTCCGGCCGCTGGGAACACCCGCACCCACGCACACGTCTGTGACCTCGCCGTGACCACCTCGCTGGAGCCCGTAGTGACCCGCACGCCTCGCCGTCGTCACCGTTCGCCATGGCCACCGGGAAGCCCTACCAGCCATAGGAGAACCCGTAGCTTCGCCTTGAGCCTAGACGTCCCCACTGCGTCCCCTCACATCCATAGAAGCATACACGCCCCGCCGAGACGTTTCACCATGACCGTAGCCACCTCACCGACGCCGTCGTCGTGCTCGGAAGGGCGTCGCCATGGCCAAAGCCATCGGAGGCCCTGGAGGACCCCTCGACCTACCCAACATGCCTGCTGGTGCATTGTGTCGCCCACGCGCACCATAGAACCGGCCTATGCCGTAGCCCCGCGCCATTCCCGCACGCCGGTAGAGCTCGAGCCGCCGCTCGCCGTGGCCAGCACCGTGGGAAGCTCTGGCCGCCACTTTGACCCCACCAATGCAGTCGCCGTGGCCCGGGGAAGCTTTTCCCCTCTCCAAACGGACACCAGTGCCACCGCAGGGGCTCACAGCGAGCTCACCGCCGGCGGGGACACCGCCGTGGGAGAAACAGAGGGCTTCCTCCCTCACCGGCCACCTGTGCGTGAACTCGGTGCACGTGAGCTGAGCCAAGGAAAAGAGACGGTGGACTTGGTCCACCATGTGCCCTACCGTAGGTCTATGGACCATGAGCGCTGGTCCACCGTGAGCCACACGGTGTGAGCCGCGCTGTGGACAAAGCCCAATAAAGGCCCACGGCCGTGACGTGGCTGCGTCACAGCATGCCACGTGTCCGGCCCGGCCCGGCCCAACCCGAAGCCCGTTTGAGACCCGTCCGTGTTGACCATTGACTGGTCAATGTTGACTGTTGACCTGGCCCCACATGTCAGTGACACGGACACTTTGGACCCACACGACAGGTGCTGACGTCACACGGGACCCACATGATAGCAGCCCCGCAGCTAGGGTGACGTCATGCTGACGTCACGTTGACATCAGCTGCTGACGTCAGCAGCCCAGGCCCACATGTCAGTGACCCTGACTGTTGACCGTTGACCGTTGACTCGACATTGACCGACATTGACTTTGACCGGACCCACCTGTCAGTGACTCAATAGCCTCTGGCCCCACCTGTCGGTAAGGATGACGTTATGCTGACGTCAGCTGGACCCCACCTGTCAGCTCGGAACTGTGATGCTGATGTCATGCTGACGTCAGCAAGCCACGTGGACCAACCACAGCATGACACGTGTCAGCCCAGGATTAATTCAGCCTTTTGCATTTTCAGAAATGATTTAAACTTTGGAAATTCATAACTAAATCATACGACCTCAGAAAAATATGAAACTAGGACTAAAATTCATCTAAAATCAAGCTCTATGCAATGAACCCATGTTTGAGTGCATTTGGCTCTTTTGAATTTTCATTGCTTCTTTGTGCTACTCTATAGACATCACTAAGGCGACTATAATGCAAACGTTGCAGACTCGGAGGAGAACCTGACGGACGAGGTTCATGAGTACCGTGAGGAGAACGGAGATGACTACACTGAAGGTGCCACATCCCACCTAATCTCGTAACACCTATTACGCATGGCTAACATAGAACTGCTATCGCTTTACTTACTGCTACAGACTTATTATGATAGAACTTGCATGGTAGTATGCTTGCATGAAAGCCTTTACCTTGGCGCAACCCTACCCCTGCATACCCTGCTATGAGGCTAGACACATGCTTACTGCTATACATTCCATTACTTATACTTTTACTACGCTTATACTATGTGCGTGGTGGATCCTGGTGTTATCTGGACCATGGGGAGAGTGCTACGTGTGTGACTTGGGTGTGTGGAGGATGAGGGTTGTGTCGACCAAGTTGGAGTATAAGACGAGCCTGGGACAAGTCTTGCTATGGGTTGCTACCTGGGCACCCCTGGGAAATGGATACCTGTGGTGGGTAAATGGTATATGAGGTGGACCTGGGTGTGAACCTATGACGGGTGGAGCTCGGGATGGAGGTGCTGTGGTGGCACGGTAAATGGAAACCCTGATGGAGACATTCTGGCTTAGTCATCCCTAAGGACTTACTAGTACTCAGATTCACCGGGAAACCTTACGTACCACTCGCCCTATATGGTGCGGGACGGCTGGACTACTTGGTAGGATATTGCCACTACTGCTAGGTTGATAGTGGATAGTGTAAGGAGGTACGGGGCGCGGAGGATTTCCCCCCACACTCTTCCGAGACTTCATGGAGACCTTGTGGACCCGGCTCATGACTCACAGTTTCAGCCACCCCAGACTTGACTTGGGGTGAATCAGGGCTGAATGGTAGAGTGGCATTATCCTAGGCTAGCAAGCGACCGGAATCAGCCTAGTTGACGACGGTCAGCGTGGAAGGCGGATCTTGTGGTTATGTAGAACCTCTGCAGAGTGTATGGTTGATCGATCGATACATGTGCCGACCTGTCGGCTATGGACCTTTCCTGGGTTTCGCTTAAACTAGATAGTGAGATGAGTCCTTCTTTTCTTCCCCCTGGAAGTGAGTGTTCGGTTGTAGCCAGGGGCTACGGGCCTTGAGACAGTGCCGAGAGGGAGTTGGCCTGTCGACTGAGCGATGGTATGGTTATGGTATGGTGATGGTGTGGAGATGGTGGTATATCGATCTCAGGATCGAAACCTGGCTCTGGAGTGGGAATGGTGTTAAAACTTGACTATACTATTATATACTTGATATGATAAATGCATAGGAAACCCCAGCTTTATAGCTTCCTCTTGACTATATCCAACTTGTATCCAATTTGCACAAAGCAATGCTCATAGGGTCGGGAGTGGCCAGTACAAATCGTACTGATAAATTTTGGCATACAGGTTCTGCTGAGGAGTATAGCTCCGAGGAGTTTGACGGTTGAGGGGTTCGTGCCTACGTTCGAGTTTGGCGATCTTATCTTCAAGCTGTTCTGAATGAATGCTACAATTGATTCCGCCAATGCGGCGATGTAATAATTTATGTAATTCCGTACTATTTGTACTCTGATATTATTGTTGTATGGATGTGATACTCGACTGTGATTTGGGTAATATGATCTACTACGGTTTTATTATACTTCAATTATGTAGATTTCCCTTCGCGGAAATTGGGGTTGTTTCAGGTACCTCATTCGGTGAGGAAACTAACCTGCATCAGCGGAAGTGCTGACAACAGGATATTATTATTCAATATTTACAGTTGAACTTGTTGCACCAAGTTAAAGAATTACTTCTCGTAATTAGCTGTTTCATTTATGTAGCTGGACTGGTAAGTTTGATCAGACGAAGCATAGATATCGCCAAGAGAGTAGCTGCCTTTATCCGATTTGTTTTTCAGTTGAACTTGTAGTGGCAGCTTAAGAGTATAATTAGTTGTTCTGATAATGTAGCTGGGGATCTGGTTTAATTACCATGCTATACGGTTTCTTGCAACCTTGCCTCACGGTGAACGCCTCGTCGTGCAGATCGGGAGAGTAGCATGCATGGATGTGGATGTCCAGATATCCCAAACATCCGATAATATCCATATCCGTTTTTGTGTAAATATGTATATGACTTCATCAATATCAGTGGTGGTGAAAGGTGCAGAGAGGGGATCAAGGTCATCTCTGGTCTGCACAATCTGATCAACAGGATTGGAAGAGAAACCTTTCTCTTTTTGAAATCATCTGTTTTCGTATTCGACTTAAATATGGATGTTAAATGGATGTATCCGTTTTTGTTTATGAAGATTATTCTCTATCCGATTCCACATCCATATTCGACAAAAATATGAAATATTTGATATTATTTGTATCCCCAAAGTACAAGTTATTTTGAAACCATCTAAATTTCATGATTATGACTAATTAACTATGTAAATGAAAATAATTTTAATGTAACAAATGATATGTATCATTATTTAGAAGTTATCTATGGCTAATATGGTTTTAATATTATTAATGATATGTAAATATTAAGTTTATTTAATTTAATATGGCTAATCGTATTAATTAGTATTTTATTTATATACTTCTAGAATTTATTTATTTATTACACAGATGGGGATACTAGTTCATCCGTAGACCTCAACAACAGAAGATTAGAGGAAGGGAAAACCTACAGAGATGAAAATGAAGTGATGGAGCAAAATCCGTATCAGACCAAGATTATAAACAAATAAAGAGTTCATGTAAAATGCAAATAACAAAGAAAACATTTGAAAAAACTATAAAAATTATTTGGAGAATAAATAAATAAATATCTATATAAATTATAATTAGGAATATCTAAATTAAAAATTATAATAAAAATTATTTATTTATGCCAATGGTGCAATGCACAATCCAATGCTCATCAAGCCAGCCTGATTCTTCGCATAGCCTAGCTAGGTTCTGTTCGGCTGGTCTATAAGCCGCTTATGCTGATTTGTACGGCTGATTTGTTGGAAGAGAAAAATATTGTACCATGACTGATAAGCCAAGCTGACTTATAATGGTAGCCGAACAGAGCCTAACCAATACATAGATGGCAGTCGACGAGTGCAATAGATTTTTTCCCCCTACTTACAACCGCTCAGCAGGTTTCTGGCCTTCAAATACTAAAAATAAATTCAAAAATTTCGGACCAAGATTCAATCGTTTTAACCGGTCAAAATATTTTGATTTAGCTAATATTTAACTGAAATTTGATCAAAAGGCATAAAAAAAGAAACAAATGAATTATAGCTCGATAAGTATGCACTTCTGTATTGAATATAAAGAACTTGTTAGCTTGTTTGAACTTTAGACTTGTCCAAAAAATTATATTTATTCCAAATTTCTAATCGGTATAATATTGTTTGGGACCTCACCCAAATGCATCCGTCATTTTGGACCGAGTCACGAACCCTGCCTCCCAGTCCCGGCAGCCTCCGCCTCCGCCTCCGCCGCCGCCGCCACAGACATGGCTCCACCCTAGCTACAGTATCCACGAACCAGCACCTCCCCAACAGCACCGCCGCCCCAGTTCGTCCCCATCCGCAAAACCCGTCCCCAAATCTCGCAGCTCGCCGCCGTCGCCTCCTGCCCTGCGGAGCTACGCATCCTCCCCGCGGCCGCCGGAATGCCTACCGGCAAAGCGCCCAAGGGAGCGTGGCAAGCATCTCCGGCGAGCGGCGGCGACCGCATCGGCGCCCTCCCAGACGAAATCCTGCGCCACGTCCTCTCCTTCCTCCCCGCGCAGCAGGCCGTGCAGACATGCGTGCTCACCCAGCGCTGGCGACACCTCTGGAAGTCAGCCCCTGGACTACGCATCGTCGGCGCCGACGGGAAGGCGCCGGTGCCCTTCGAGGAGGTCCGGGAGTTTGTGGACAGCCTCTTGCTCCTCCGTGGAAGCTCACCTCTGGAGACATTTGAGCTCAAGGTCGCCGGAGCCGCTGTTGAATTTCGCCACGTGAGGCTCTGGGTCAGGTACGCCGTGCAGTGCGATGTCCAGGTCCTGCGGCTCAGCTTCCTTGGGGATACCCATGCTCGGCTTCGGCCGGATGACCCACCCCTCGCCTCCAGGCACCTGACCAAGCTAGAGCTTCGCGGCCTAGTGTTCAATGAAGATTTTCTTGACTTCTCGAGATGTCCTGAGTTGCAAGATCTACAGATTAAAGATTGCAGCTTCAACCATGCCAAAAGGATCTCATCCTTGTCCTTAAGGCATCTAAGTATCAAAAGAGCCACATTCAACCGGAGTTCCCGAGCTCGAATTCTTGCCCCGAATCTTGCTTCATTGTTCCTACAAGTCACTGCTGGCAGGACTCCTGTACTTGAGAAAATGCCCTTGTTGGTTAAGTCTTCTCTTGCAATCTGTGAGGTTTGTAAAGATTGCTGCAGCCGCTCTAACTATGGGGACTGTGGTGATGAGAGCTGCGGAGGTTGCATACGAGATGACAGCGCCTCTGTGATTTTGCATGGTATGTCTCAAGCAAAGTCTTTGGTGTTGATAGCTTTCCCTGACATGGTATGCTTTGACCTCAAATCATCATGTTCATGTTCATCTTTTTTCAAACATCATGTTTATATATATATTAAAGATTTATTGATTTATCTAGTTGCTATATGTCCAGTTCATTTTCAGAAGGGATTTGAGACTTTGCCCTACTTTTAATCAATTGAAGTCTTTGACTCTCAATGAAAATTGGTGTGTTCCTGATGAGCATCCACTAGCATGTATTCTTCAACATTCCCCAGTTTTAGAGGAGCTTATTCTTTTTCTATATTTCAAGGTAAACAATTTTTAAATTGGCAACTGTTGCGTCGTAGAACTTTATGTAGATTGTCAGTTGATCTTGGTGAAATCTTTATGATAATGCAGATGGAGGAAGATTGTGTGGGAATGAAAGGAAGGTTCAATCCAAAGGAGCTACCACCAACCATATCATCACACCTTAAGGGAGTTAAAATCATTTGTGGAGGGATTGATGGAAACGTTCTTAAAGTTTTGAAGTTCCTGAGCAAACTTAACATCAGTAAGTTAGCTAGCAACACTCTCATGTAAATTAAAGTGGCAAGCAATGAAGAAACTCTATGTTAGTTACTAAAGCAGTGATTTGGGTATACCAAGTTATTGTGGAAATGAAAGTCTTGCACCATATTTTGGTGATGGGAAGTGGAAAATACCAGATCCATTTTATTCACATGTGTTTGGACACATAGACTCACTCTCCATGCTTCCACATTACAATTGTTTGCCTCTGTATGTGGGAAAGAGAAAGCAACAAAGTAACTCCTAACTTCTATAGGAAAGTGAATGAACTCAGCTAGAGAAAGAAAACATGTGCACTAATTTTGGGGCAGAGTCGTAGTATAATGTGTTAATTATTTCTGTACCATAACACAAATATGTCCTAATGTCGGGTTTTTAATAGCTCCTGCTGTATATGTAATTTCTAGGTTGTGTTAACTGTTACTTTCAGAAGTTCAGTTGATAATACCCTCTTTGTTCATTGGGAGTCTCTCCCCCCCTCCCTGCCTCCCTCCCTCACACTCACTAGAGTATGAGTGTCTTAGTAGAATATTCTTATCTGTTTCCCTCCTTGTTTCATTTTTTATTGTTGGGTTAACCATTATGATACTTTGGACCCTTGAATCTGTTTTCACAATCTTAGAAAGCTGTATCCAGTGCTGTTTGAACCGTTATGAGAGTAGACGAGTTCTATGCAAAGATGCAATACCCAAATCCATTTCCATTTGACTACTTTAATTTCTCAGCTTTGCTATCCACCTTATCATCTATGATTCTGCATTAAGGCCTATCCGCCTCTATTGAATATCTTGATTTTCATACTAGTTGTGTTTGTAGTGAAGATGTTACTTCAAAACTAATGAAAATACTGCCTCCATCTATAAATATATAAAATAATGTTTAGATTGGTCACTCATTTTACAATTCTGTGCAAACATATTTTATTTAAAAGGTGGCACTCAAAATTGCATGTCAAAAACAAGAACACAATTATATACCATGATACTTATTTTGGTAAAATTCAAAGCTGCATGTCAAAAACACAATAGTATACCAAGATACTTATTTAGGTCAAATTCAAAGTTGCATGTGAAAGACTTCCAATGTCCTCAAGATGGCATGCCCTTGAGTGAAGAAAGTAATTTATTAAGGATTCTACTGTAGCTACATTTTAGCTGTACAGGTTTGGAATATTCCAGTTCGCTACAGTTAGTCGAGTGAAATTTTCATATGCTAGTCCGTTCCTGCGTCTCATCTTTACTTGCCTTTTTTACCTCTCAATAATTTGTCAGATGATACACATTGGCACTTACTATGCTTTTCAATTTTGTACAGGTTTTAGTTTCGTGGAATAGAAGCTTAAAGCTGAAGACTGATCTTCTGCCACTTAATTACATTAAGAATGCTGGCTTCTTCCTTTGGGATTGTTTTAAGTTCCTCCACTTGTTGTTCCAAGTTAAGATTATCTGATAAGTTTCATCCGGGGGAAGCTCTTATCTGCCAATTGAGTAAGCATGGTGCCTTTTGTCTCTATGATTGTTTCCCAGTTCTATCCGTGTAATGCCAACTTAAGAGTCAGTGATTAGTTGTTCCTATTATCTTGCTGGACCTGGTTTTCTGTGCTACGCTGTTTCTTGCAACCTTTCCTGAGCACAGCTTGCTCAAGGTGTCTAGCTGTTCATTTCCTGGTAGTATGCCAGATCAACCCAGTTGTATGTATCTTGTTATGTGCATACCTATTGTCTTGTTCTTCCTAAGACTATCTCCAACAACGCGGACCCAAACACTAGACCTATATCATGATTTGGGTCCCCTACAGTCAAAAGGTCACGCACCCAAAAAGTCTCTTCTCCAACAGCCAACTGAAAAAGAAAGGAGCGCCCGAGCCTGAGCAGCAGCAGCCGGCCTCTCCACGACAAGCCCCCGGCCTGAGCAGCAGCAGCCACCGCCTCCGGCGGCGTCGGGGCTCCCAGCTCCGACCCCGACAGCGCGTCCTCCGCCGCATTCCCGCTGCCTCCGTCCCTCACGGCGGCACCGGGGTCGCGGTCGCCCGTGCCGACCTCGTCCTCTGAGCCCGAATCGTCTGCGGCCTCGGAGAGGCGGCCGAAGCCCTGGGAGTCGAGGATGGCGAGCACCTCCGCGGCCGCCCGCTCCGCCTTGCGCCGCTGCGCCGTCACCGTCTGGAGCTGCTCCTCCAGCTCCACCACCTGCAGAGCAGCAGTGACGGGCTCGGAGAAGATGCGTGCTCGGAGGAAGTCAATGGTCATGGCCGTCGTCGTGTCCGCCGCCATCCCCATTGCCGAATCCGAACCTGCGTGTGGAGTGTAGCGGTCTCCGAAGCCAAGCAGCGCCGGAGATTTGGGTTGAGGAGAGAGAAGACGGAGGGAGGACGCAGATTTGGCTGCCCTCTCTCCTACGCAAAATAGCTGCTCGGAATGGGTACTTTGTTGGACGGCGTTCTTTGCGTGGGCGTGATGTATTTTGGGTATGGGTCGCTATATGGGTAAGCTTTTGGAGACGGTCTAAATGAGGCAGATATGTGACCTTGTAATATGGGTAAGCTTTTGGAGACAGTCTAAATGAGGCAGATATGTGACCTTGTACTTATTAATGGCCATGGATTGTAACTTTGATGTGGAAAAAAGGCGTCCAATGATGTTCTAAGTTCTGGCTTAATTGAAAGTTTGGAGTTTTGTGTCTGTATGTAGGTTCCTGTTTTCCAAATAATCTCCCGACTTCTCTAGTTGCCCTGTTCGATTAATGAAACTAGATGTATTCTCCTCGCGTTGCTGCGGAAATTAGATGTTGAAATGTAGATGGTTGTTAGATGAAAGTGGAAACCTTGCTGAAAAAATTGTGGAATTAAAATATGTCCAATGTTCACATGCATGTCATCTATTAAAAAAATAAGAAAAGTCAATTACACCGAATGTCCACCCATGATATTTTCATACGAAAGAAAATTGGTGCAATATGACACAGTAAAATGAAAATATATTCTTCTCTGAATGGTTACCAATTATTCACCTGATAATTTATGGTGAAGACTGAATTTTTTTTCTATAACAAAACTTAAAGTATTTGGGGCAACCCGTATGGTGAAAATTAGAGATATATTAGTGCTTGATAACTAAATTCATCTGCTACAATTATAATAAGTATATATGGGCTTCTAAATTTGCGGCAAATAAATAACGCAAGACATTTGGTGTCAAACACTGTGCAAAACCCTAGGTAAGAATCCCAGAAAACCTTGAGCAATGCTGGATGCTTTTTTAGTTTCAATGACGCATGAGCTTTCATGACATGAAGGAATGCCTCACTGGTGTTGATGCCTGCGATGTGCAGAAGCTTCTCGGTGATGGCGTCAATAGCGCGATGCATCCGTCATCATGTATTACAAATTAAACTCACCTAGTGTTCACTTAGCACTTGATCTGGTTGCCAAGGAGTATGTGGTACTTCCAGAAACACGCATGGGCCAACTGTGAGAGCAAGAGTGCAAGAGCACAACTGACGCGTCGATCGACGACTGAAACCCTCAATAGTTACAGCTTAATCGGGGATGGAAATGAGAATCATAAGAAAGCATCACCGAAGCTGAATAACACTCATGTAGGATCAGAAGCTGCAAAAGGAAAAGGTGGAGAGACAAAGTGAGAGCAGTATAGCACAATCTGGAATGATACTGTCCATGAATTTAGACTGATTTTATAGCACAGGAGGAGAGCAGTGGGTGGAGGCATGGCAACAGAACGCTAGAGCCCAGAGGTCCCTCTCACAAAAACTGATGATATGTGTTGGGCTATATGTAATATATGTATGTGTATTGGGCCTAGCCCATTAGTGTTTGTATATGTATACACTGAGATAGAGAGAGAAATGTATTCCATTCTAGAAAATTCCTGGAGCTTCAGTTCCTACATGGTGTCGGAGCCAGGCCAGTGATGGCGAGGGCGGCGGTGAGGAGGCTGAGGCTGGTGGTCAGGAGGTTGCCGCTGGGAAGGAGTTGGTGCCGCTGACGTGCACATCGGGCGACTTGGCGCTGCGTGGTGGAAGGGGCGGTGGAGAGGCGTGTGCTCAAGCTTGTGCTGTGTGTGGATTGGGAGCTGCAGCAGCAGGAGGAGGAGGAGGAGGAGGAGGAGAAAACAAGCAAGAGCTAGAAGAAGTAGCAGCACGGGAAGCAGCTGGACGGGATATGGAAGGATAGGCAAGTTCTGAGGAGATTGAGGTGCGTGTGCTTGTGCTCTTCCGGTGCTGTTGTGTTGCAGAAGGAATTGTTGCCTGGGGTGTGTGCGGTGTACATCCTAGGAGTGGATTTGTGAGGAGCTGGACTGCAGAAGGCAGAGGAGCTGCTGCTATTGGAGGGAGATTGCAGTGCTCTGTTCTTTGGTCTCTTCAGTAGAAGAACTGCAGGTGCAGAAGGCATTGGAGCTGCTGCTATACTGCTCTGTTCTTCAGTTGTGGAAGCTACAAGAAGAAGGCCCTGGCAACATTAAATCATGGGGGAAAATCAAGGAATTGAGCAAGTGCTTGGAAAATTTGTAGAACTACTTGCTCCAAAAAAGGATGAGGCTCCAAGTTCGAGTAAGGATGCTGTGATTCACATGGAACCAGTCAGAAGATAGAATTGATGCCTAATGATATCAAGCTAGAGGGCACCAAAAATTATTTGGCCTGGTCCAGAAGGGCACTCCGTCTGCTGAAAGCGAGAAGGCTTGAAGGTTTTGTAAATGGAGGATCACCTGAGCCAGAAAATAAATGTAGTCCTGAATGGAGTACATGGGATGCTATTAATTCCTTGGTAGCAGCATGGATGTTGAGTTCTATGACTCCGACCATTGCTAGTACTGTTGATACAATAATAAGTGCAGCTGAGATATGGAAATCTTTGGAGAAGATGTATTCTGGGATTGGTAATGTGATGTTGATGGTTGAAATAGAAGATCGCCTCCATGATCTCAAACAGGGGGAGCGATCTGTAGCAGACTATGTTGCTGAGTTAAAGGGCTTATGGGCTGATGCTGATTATCTAAAACCCATCGAATTACCACACTCTGAATGTGTTGCTTGGGTGAAGAAGTGGATAGAAGAAAAAAGAGTCATACAATTTTTTAGGGGATTAAATCTAGAGTTTGAGGGTAGATGCTCTACTATGCTCCATCAGCCTAGTCTTCCTAGCCTTGAGGAGGCTATAGGCGCTATAACACGGAACACGGGAGGAGTCTAGGCTAAATGTGATGAAAGGAAATTCCTCCTCTCCATCTACTCCCATCTTTGCAGCAACAGGAGTTAAAGAGGACAGGAGGTGTTTCAATTGTGGTGACCTTGGACATTTGATTCGTGATTGTCCCAAGCCACTTAAGCCCAATAGTGGAAGAGGAAGAGGCAGTAGCAGGGGTGTCTAAGAGGTGGTAGAGGCCATGGAGGTAGAGGTGGTTACAGGGCGAATGTAGCGGGCACACAGGAAGAATTTTCGAAGGCAAGCGAAGCTTCATCAGTGGACCTTGAAGAACTGAGGCATGTGAAAGGAAAATGTGGAAGACCTGAAGATCAAGTCCAGGAGGCCCCTAGTGGCGACTTCATCAACTTTGCATATATAGATGAAGGTAATTATGCCCATGCATCTATTCCAACTCAAATATCAAAATTAAATTGGATCCTAGATTCAGGGGCATCAAAGCATGTCACAGGCACAACGAGTGAGTTTGTTTCATATATGCAATATCCCCCCACACGTAAAGAAACTACACAAACTGCTGATGGTACATCACAACCCATTAAAGGTGTTGGCACAGTCCAGTGCACTCCATATATCCAATTATCATCAGTATTGCATGTGCCAGCCTTTCTAGTCAATCTTATATCATTAAGTGCTCTAGTTGATCAGTTGGATTGCCAAGTTATTCTTGATAAGGAAAATTGTTTAATTCAGGAAAGACGAATAGGGAGGAATATTGGGAGTGCAACCAGGCATAGTGGGCTGTGGTACATGGACCGTGAAGGGACAAATGATGCTTTGTGTACTGTCCTAGCAGCAGCTGTTGGAGAAAAGGAATCTATGGTGATGCTTTTGCATTGTAGAATGGGACGCATGTCCTTTGACAAAATGCATAAAGTCTTTCCTGATGTAATGTGTGGGGTGGATAAAAACAAACTCTTTTGTGATGCCTGTGAGTTTGCAAAACACACAAGGCCATCCTATGTAAGTAGGAGCATCAGGAATGAAATACTTTGTCACTTTTATTGATTGTTTTTCCCGGATGACATGGGTATACCTTATGAAGCACAAAGATGAGGTGTTGAAATGCTTTCAGGATTTTTGGGCTGTAAGTAGGAGCATCAGGAATGAAATACCTTTTGTGCTGATCCATTCAGATGTTTGGACATGTCCTGTGGTTTCTATTAGTGGAATGAAATACTTTGTCACTTTTATTGATTGTTTTTCCCGGATGACATGGGTATACCTTATGAAGCACAGATGAGGTGTTGAAATGCTTTCAGGATTTTTGCGCACTTGTGAAGACTCAATTCAATGCTCAGGTTCAAACAATAAGAACAGATAATGGGACTGAATATGTGAACAAGGAATTCAGTTCATTTCTATCAGCAAATGGTATATTGCATCAGACCACATGCCCTGATACACCTCCACAAAATGGCGTGGCTGAGAGGAAAAATCGTCATATTTTGGAGGTTGCTCGCTCACTGATGTTTACTATGAATGTGCCTAAATTCCTATGGAGTGAAGCTGTGTTGACAGCTACATATCTCATCAATCGTACCCCATCAAGAATACTTGGGATGAAAACTCCTTGTGAGATGTTGTTAGGTGAAAATAAGTTTGTGGTTCCACCTAAGGTCTTTGGATGTACATGCTTTGTGCGGGATCACAGACCCTCAGTGGGAAAACTGGATCCGCGTAGTGCATCTTTGTGGGGTATTCTTCAGGACAAAAGGGCTACAAATGTTGGAGTCCTAGTGAGCGATGCTTGTTTGTTAGCATGGATGTGACATTCAGGGAATCAGTGCCCTTCTATGGAGAGAAGACTGATCTGAATTTTTTGTCAAAGTTTGACTCTATTGAATCAGATGAAGTTAATCGACGGGGGAGAAAAATGATGTGATATCTATTCCAACTGTGCAAAATCTAAAGAAAATGGAAGTGGTGATTAAGGGCTCAAATTCCCAACCAATAATGGGAGAGAAGAAAGTGGCTTGGATTCAACTCTATGTCAAGAGGATAATTCTAGAGCTGATAACCCACGATATAAGGGTCCCTTGAAAGTGTATACAAGGAGGAAGTATAAATCTCAGGAAGAGGTTCCCACAACAGCAACACCAACAACTCATGAACATTCTTCCTCGGCCTCTCAAGAGGCTGTTGATGTGTCATCGACTCCAGAGACTGAGATTGAAGACTCTACTTTAGATGATTTGCCCATAGCATTACGAAAAGGACCACGAGCTAAGGCTGGTGTGCCCCCATCAATGTACGGATTTGAGCATGACATTGGTAACTATGTTTCTTATGCATCATTATCCCCTGCATATAGAGCATTTATTGCATCATTGCAGTCTATTGTTATTCCTGAAGACTGGAAAGAAGCAAATCAAGACCCTAAATGGCGAGAGGCCATGTTAGTTGCAAGTGGGTTTTTACCGTGAAGCAAAATCCAGAAGGAAAGGTAGAAAGGTATAAAGCAACATTGGTTGCTAGAGGATACAGTCAAACATATGGAATTGATTACGATGAGACATTTGCACCGGTGGCAAAGATGAGTACAGTAAGAACATTGATTTCATGTGCTGCAAACTTTGGCTGGACCTTGCACCAGTTGGATGTGAAGAATGCTTTCTTGCATGGTGATCTTCAAGAGGAGGTGTATATGGAGATTCCACCTGATTTCTCTCAATCTAAGACTATCGGGAAGGTTTGTAGATTGAAGAAATCTCTATATGGTCTCAAAGTCTCCACGAGCATGGTTTGATAGGTGATATGGGATACAAACAGTGCAATGGGGATCATACTGTTTTCTACCGACATTTCGGACGATAGATCGTCGTCCTAGCTGTATATGTGGATGATATCATTCTTACAGTCGATGATGAAGAAGAAATCAAAAGGCTGAAGAAAAAATTGAGCAAGGAATTTGAAGTGAAGGATCTCGGTCAACTCAGGTACTTCCTTGGCATTGAGATTGCTCGATCTCCAAAAGGTATAATTCTCTCACAGAGAAAGTATGTATTAGATTTACTCAGTGAGACAGGCATGCTTGGGTGTCGACCTGCAACCTATGCAGCACGGATACGGATACGCGTATCGGTATCGGAAGGATACGGATACGCGGATACGGCAATTTCTTAAACAACCCGATACGCGGATACGTTTTAACTATTTTATTAATAAATAGATAACAATGCATATTAAATTGCAAAATAGATGTTCAAGTTCAACATAGAGACATTTAAGGTCTATTACACTCAGAATAACATAATAGCAGGTTCTAATTTAAGAAATTAATAAAAGGTAGTAGCAAACATGATCCCACAGCGGAGCCTTATATCAGTTGTTTCTCTGGACCCAGATCCCACACTACCACTACCAGTAGCACTACCACTACCTGCACTACTCAAATTTGGAGATGCCATACTGGACAATGAACATTGGACAAAATAAAAAAGGCTCTAATCAGTAATCAGGGAGGGCATGGCGCACTGGCTCAGCTATAAATTGGATTGGGGAGGGATAGGAACTCACCTCAGCAGGGGGATCCTTGCCCGCACGGTCTTCTCCTGGAACGCAGGCGGTGGCCGGGGTGGAGATCGCCTGCGCGGCTTGCGGCAGGCGGGGCTGAGCTCGCCCGTGTGGCTCGCGGTGGCCGGGGCAGACCTTGCCTGTGCGCAGCCCGCGGCGGAGCTCGCCTGCGCCGCAGCTCGCGACGGTCGGAGCGGAGGTCGTGTGCGCAGCCTGCAGCACGGCTCGCGGTGGCCGGGGCGGAGGTCGTCCTGCGCCGCAGCTCGCGACGGTCGGGGTGGAGGTCGTGTGCGCAGCCTGCAGCGCGGCTCGCGGCGGCCAGGGCGGAGGTCGTCGTGCGCAGCCTGCAGCGCGGCTCGCGGCGGCCGGAGTGGAGGTCGCTGCGTGCAGGAGGGCGGAGGCGGAGGCGGCTGCGTCTGCGTCTGCGTGCGGACTGAGACGGGAGTAGGGCAACGGTGGCTTGCTGGTAAGATAATGGGCCGGCTGGGCCGTATCCACTGCGCCGAAACGTATCCAATCCTTAGTTTCCAGCCCATATAAGCTAGGATACGCGGATACACCGTGGATACGTATCCCGGCCGTATCCCAGGCGTATCCGTATCGGATACGTATCCGATACGGGATACAACCCTACCCTGCCGTATCCGTGCTTCTGAGCCTGCAACAACACCTATTGATCCAAACCACAAGTTATGTGTTGAATCAGGTGATCCAATGAATAAAGAGATATACCAAAGGCTTGTGGGAAAGCTTATCTACTTATGCCATACGAGACCTGACATTTCCTATGATGTGAGTGTTGTGAGCCGATATATGCACAATCCAACAAGTGAGCATTTAGATGCTGTTTATCGGATATTACGATATTTGAAGAGTAGCCCTGGAAAGGGACTTATGTTCAAGAGCCATGGACATCTAAATGTTGAGGGTTATTGCGATGCTGATTGGGCAAGCTGCCTTGATGATAGAAGATTGACATCTGGCTATTATGTTTTTGTTGGAGGAAACTTGATATCATGGAGAAGCAAAAAACAGTCAGTTGTGTCTCGTTCGACAGCTGAAGCAGAATATAGAGCAATGTCACTCACAGTAAGTGAGATGTTGTGGGTAAGAAGTCTTCTGTCAGAGTTAAATGTGCTAAGAAAAGGACCATTGAAGCTTTGGTGTGATAACAAGTCGGCTATCAACATAGCCACGATCGAACAAAACATGTAGAAATCGATCGCTTCTTCATTAAAGAGAAGCTAGATGATGGTACTCTTCAGTTGAGTCATGTTAGCTCAGGAGGTCAAATAGCAGATTGTCTTACTAAGGGTTTAGGAGCAAAAGAATGTAATATAGCATGTAGCAGGATGGGAATGATAGATATCTATCATCCATCTTGAGGCGGAGTGTTGGGCTATATGTAATATATATGTGTATTGGGCCTAGCCCATTAGTGTGTGTATATGTATACACTGAGATAGAGAGAGAAATGTATTCTATTCCAGAAAATTCCTGGAGCTTCAGTTCCTACAATGGGCCTATTCGCTGGTTGGGGCTGGTGCTGGTTTTTTGTGAGAGAAAAACACTGTTGGCTGGCTGGTTTGGGCTGGCTGAAACCAACAAGCGAACATGCTGAATATGTAAAGGATTCATGGCATTATGGCTCATCGGTTACAGGAGATGAGGAGATTACCAAACCAAATTAATGGCACAGGATGCAAGGAGATGAACATGTTTATGGATGGATGGTACCAACTCGGATGCAAGGAGATGAACGTGTGTTATGGATGGATGGTACCAAGACTCTACGGATGATCTTAGTGTGTTATGGATGGATGGTACCAAGACTCTAGTGTTGAACCAAAGTTAAATTTGGTTTGGGCACCAGGAGAAGATGCAGGAAGCAAACTAGCGCCCTGTTTGTTTGGCTTATAAGCCGTACTTTTTCAGCCAACGAATAATATTTTTCTCTCACAATAAATCAACCAACAGTACTTTTAGTCATGGCTTATCAGCCAAGCGAACAGGACATAGATGGCCTGCATCCTAATCCATCCAACATCAAAGACATCACTGCCAAATAAAGATGTTGGCCTCAGATTTCTTTCAAGTTGACAGTCATAAAGAATCGCCGGTGGCAGTGAAAGAGTCAGAAAAGATGAAGGCAGAAATCAAGCAAGCACTGGACAATAAAAACTCAAAGAGGTTTATTCAAGCAAGCACGGGACAACATGAACCAAGCATTGGACAATACTGCAAAGGGATTGTTTGTTTGCCTGGACATAAGAGTTAGCAGCCAACAGACAGCCCAGGCTGCACCATAGGAGAAAAACCAATAGATCAACTATGGTGCAGCATGAGACACGCTCATCCTCAACTAGCAACACGATGTTACATGAGCAGGTCATGATGTTGGTTGGGAATGGACGTGTCTCGTTGTGTGGCAAACCAGTCAACAATTCAGCTTGAATGCCTCATATAATTTATCTTTTCTTTTCTTTTCTCTTTTCGGTCTGACTTCATTTTCATCTCGGGATGAACCTACTTCACCTAAAAGCCTCATCTTTCCTCCACATTGGACTAAATCAATGTCTGACCCAGCTTCCTTCCCTACATCACTCGGGCTGAGAAGATAGAGGGAAAGCAAGCTAGGCCAATAGGTAGGGATGCAAGTGGGTTAGCCTGTGAAGCCGCCATATATAGGCTTAATTTTGTGGGTTGCCGCTGAAAACGAATAAAATTAAACCTATATACAGGTCGCGGGCTAGCCCACTTACATCCATACCAATGTAGGATTAGTCTAGAGTGATGGGAAGACAAAGGAGAAACAAAGAAAAGGAAAATAGCCCACGGGGACATCTGATATTCAGTCCAAGGACTAATTTGTGAGCTGGATAGAGATTTTGTCAAGGTTTGGCTGAACTCGAAACTGGCATAATATCAAATTTGAACAAAGGAAAGATAAAGTAGAGTTAGGGACAAACAAATGCTCACCCATGTGATGGTGAGATGCAAAATTATCGTTTTTATAGATTATTTATAGCCAACTTACATGCTTATTTGGTGGTTTTATTTAATAATCTGAGAAGTGCATTTTTTTTAGAATTGAGAAGTGCATTTGAAAAACCAATGCATGTAAGTTCTATTTTTTAACTAATTTACTAGAAAGTTGAAGATGCGTAGTTTTAGTTACTTCAAACTGTATAAGATTTTCTTTGTGTATTGAAAAAACCTGACATACCAAAATTTATGATGGTTGCTGGCTGGCCTCGTATGAATAAATGTTCATCACAATAGGCCATTGGACTAATTTGTGACAATTTCCGTTACTTAGCCATAACGATCTGTTTACACTAAAATTTGGAAGAAGAGTCGCAGGGACTCGAAAGCTTCCAAGATCATGTCATCAAGGAATCAATTGTGTGCAGATCGGAACCAGCTGATTCGGATACGAAAACTAGAATCGGCTTTCTTCAGATAGCGTCAGCGGATAACGACAAAGGCTATGATTCGGCGCCAAGACGAAACATGCTGGACTCAACAAAAAGGCAAAGATTAGAGTCCAAGTTATCTTAAATTAAGAATGTTTTCTTTAGGGTCAAAAATTGTGATGAGTCGTGCTTAGACAGGAGTCGTGCGTAGGTCCCGGGTATAAATATCAAGCCCCGGCTATTGTAAAGAACAATCAATCAATCTAATACACAAGTTATTTACTTTTTTGGCTCCGGCCACCCTTAGGAGTAGGAGTAGAGTAGATCTCGGCGAGTTCTTCAGTAAGTACGGCTGCATCGATCCGGTCGACCTCCACTGCTTGTTGTAAGTACCGTCATGGCTTATACATCTGTTCGTACGGCTGCATCGATCCGGTCGACCTCCAATGCGACTCTGATATAAGTTAGTTATCGACTCTTGCCTAGTTCAAGTATGACTGTATCGATCCGGTCGACCCCCACTGCATGAACTAGATCAAGGTCAAGTTATCGGCTCTACCTTAGGATGACAGCCTTTGGTAGATTCATTAAGTTACCGATATTGTTTATTGCTTTCATTGTTTATCTAATTACAGCAATATCATTTTGCCCGATTGGGATTGATCTAGATCGGCCTTATATCTTGTTTAGCCCATTGTTTGTTAATCTAAATTGATCTAATCTACACCTTAAACGATGAGTTATATTTTATCGACTATTTTATGTCAATCCTAATCGTGCATAGCGTGCGGTTAAGGCGTGTTGCGTCTTGAGTAGATTTATTGGCTAGCGAGAACCGTTCCATGGCCTGTTATCACGGCCTGTGTGATTCTGCCTCACACCCCACTGTTAGCACCGTGGAGTGGGGACCGTTATTTGGTAGATCTATTCCTGATAAGGCATGACTTTAACTGTGCGCTATGCCTGAATCGGCTATTTTAGCCGATGTCTAGCACTTTCACGAACAGTTCGCATCACGAGACCGTTGAAGTAAAGATAGGTTGAAAGATATGTTAGCCCCATGATCTTATTATTGTATTACGGCCTGCATGATTCTGCCTCATGCCTCACTGATATTAGTAATGGGTTAGGGTCGTCGAATCTATTGTTATTTCTACGGCCTGCATGATTCTGCCTCATGCCCCACTGGTCATAGCGATAGATGAGATCTAACATGTTCATTAGATTTATCTTTATCAAACGGTTAAATGGTGTTGAATCATTTCTTTATATAAAAAGGGGTTCGGTTACTTATAATCATTGGCTCGGCACAAACCAATCATTGTTGACATCTTATTGTCATTGATTAATATATGTTCGATCAATGATATTTGCTCTTAATGATAACTGATTCTTCTTATACAACACAATGAGCTTTAATTGATTTATTCTCATGAATATGCTGGAATCGACTATTTAGTCGATCTCCTTTCATATCAGCTCTCATAGCCGCACATTCAGGACTGTCTGGCAACACCGACAAGTTTCGTCCTTAATTACTGATGAACTTTCTCTCTTTGTCAATTACAGGGTCAAATTGACTGGCACGTCTCGGGAGGAGTGCGCAGGATCGATAACCCTTGCGCTAAAGCTAGGCGGATCTGCTCCATCGAGCGGACCCTTCCGGCTTGATGCGTGTGTCCTCGGCACGGGACGAAAATTCTGTGTCGACACACGTTTCTGGCACGTCCGGTGGGACACGAACCCACAATCCTTTGATGGCGGTTCACAACAACAATGACATCCTTATGCTGCATTATGAAGATCTACCTGATGGGGATAAAGGTGTCATCAGCAAAGCTACAGAAGAGTTTCAGAACAAATATTTATTGTCCTACACCAAAACATGTGACAACACAATTATTCAGAAATTTTCACTACTAAGAGTTCTATTACACGGGCAGACAGACACAACTAAAGCTGAAGATAATCATTTCTTTAAAGAAGTTGTGGACAAATCTATTCGTGATGCCATATCAAACCATAACGAAGCTTTCATGGATGTATTCCATAACGCCTTGAAAGAGGCGATTCATGGATTTCTAGTTGGTCAAGGCGGACCGGCTTATTACAACATTTCAGATCCGTCGACCCAAGGAACCAATCAAATCGGTATCAGCCATCAAGAAGCAGCACCAGCTGGTAGTGGTGATGTCTAGATAGTTCAGGGTTCATCTGAGCAAACTCAAGGAACTACTGCAAATCAAACACAGTACCATCCTGGACCACCAGTACAGCATGTGCAACAGCTGGCGGGGCAAAGTCAGAACCAGGTGATCAATTTTGGCACATCAAGCCACATACCGTCGTCGGCTCAAAAAATAGCACCATCAGTTCAAAGGATCCGTAGAGATATAGATCCTTATATTTATAATCAGAGACTTCAAGCAGCAAGCCAGCAAAGGACCCGGTAGATTGAGATTCCACAAGGGTATCACTATGGCACAGATTATAACACCCTCCACGTGATGCCAAATCCAGGATATTAAGGCACACATGATTTCAATCCACAGATGGGTCAGCAGGTGCAGAGGAATCCAAATCCGTAAGCTGATGAGTTATTGCTGAGGGTGACTGAGATGATGAAGAATCAGTTCGGTCTGAAGCCAAAAGGGCTGACCTTTTCGTACAAACGCCCATATCCAGAATGGTATGATTTGGTCGCTCTTCCAATAAATTACAGGCTCTCAGAATTCGCTAAGTTCACTGGCCAAGACAGTACAAGCACGATAGAACATGTTAGTCGGTATCTTACATAATTGGGCGAAGCGTCAGTTGAGGATGTCCATCGAGTTCGTTTCTTTTCTCTGTCCTTATCAGGGCCAGCCTTCACTTGGTTTTCATCATTGCCAGTCAATTCCATTGCTAATTGGGCTGACATGGAGAAGAAGTTTCATACATATTTTTATACTAGGACTCGAGAAAAGAAGATTACCGATCTGACAACTATAAGACAGAAGACTAATGAATCGGGCACTGAATTTCTTCAGAGGTTCTGAGAAACCAGGAACTTGTGCTTCTCCTTAAACTTAGCCGATGATCAACTAGCTGCTTTAGCTATTCAAGGAATGCTGCCGATGTGGAAAGAAAAGCTGTTGGGACAAGAATTTAACAACTTGGGACAATTGGCTCAATGAGTAGCAGCGCTTAATAGCCAATTTCAGAGTATGCGTAGAGATACCCGGTTCCAGAAGAGTACCTCAGTAGCCGAAGCTTATGATCCATACTCAGTCGATGACGACTATGAAGATGAAGAAGAAGAGGTTGCTGGGGCTGAATGGAATTGGGACAAGAAGACAGTAATGGTGCCAAATCCTTGGGGAAGAGGAGTCGAGGAGAGCTATGACTTTGATGTCACCAAATTAGATAAGCTCTTCGATTTCTTGCTAGAGAAAGGGCAAATCAAGTTGCCCAACGGTCATGTCATGTTGCCCCCTGATTAGTTGAAGAATAAGAAGTTCTGCAAGTTCCATAATGCTACTTCCCATTCCACTAATGAATGCAGAATCTTTAGGCAGCACATACAGAAAGCTATTCAGCAGGGGAGGCTCAAATTTGATATGCCTTGGAAAATGAAAGTCAATGATGATCCTTTCCTAGGAGATCAAAATATGGTTGATGCTGGGCTATTTAAAAGAAAAACCAAGGTCCTAACATCAACCAAATCAAAAGAAGCTGGAACAGTCGATCCCAAGATGCAAATATCGGCTGACGAGTACAGAGAGATTAGAAAACGTTGTGTCGAGCAGAAGAGCCGATATGAGCAGGGGAGGACTTCAAAAGCAGAGACGACAAAGCCGCGGGTCACATCTCGGATTCTGTTGAATAAGTGGCAGCGGCAGAAGGAAAAGGATTATCAGCGTTGGTTAAAAGATCAAGCTTACCAGCATCAATTGAAGCAAGAGAGGTATGAAAGGGAACAAGCCGAATTACATTGGAAGTGTCCTTTCTTCAGACATTGCTGGAATGAAGGTTTGAAGTTGCCTACCAGACATGACTGTCCAGAATGCAGCAATCAATATCGGGAGTATAGGTAGTCTCAAACCAACCGCCGGTCTATCCATGCTCAAGATGCATATCATCATAATAACATGGATCGGCGCTTAAAAAATAAAAGTGTTCATGATCGGCTTGAAAAAAGAGTCGTTGATCAGGATTGGGCTGATTATGAAGAGGAAGGCACCGAAAGAAGATATGTGCGGCAGGAAGGCCAGTGGTGCCCAGGAGGTTTAACAAGAAGCCGGAAGAGAAGGGTGCAACACATAAGGAATAAAGAGATGGAACAGGCTCAGGCATCCGGTAAGACTCAAGTGTGGCGTACCAAGCAAACAGCCGATAGAAAGCAACCATCAGCTAATATCCAAATGGCTTTTCTGTTGCCATCGGAATTCAGAGCTCCGGTAGATCAAGGAGTTTATTTGGATTTCGATGAATCAGAGTATGAGAAGATGGTTGCCAAGTTGACAGTTGTACAGCAAGCAATATTTGATAAACTAGTCAAACATCGGCACTTAAAGGCGTTGTATATGAAAGGTCTTGTCGATGGGAAGCCGATGAACAAGATGTTGGTGGACGGAGGTGCTTCTGTCAATCTTATGCCTTACACTACTTTTCATAAACTTGGCAAAGGACCAAAAAATCTGATGGAGACTGACATGATGCTCAAGGATTTCGGAGGTAATACGTCTAAGACTCAGGGGGCAATAAACGTCGAACTAACAATTGGAAGCAAGACTCTGCTCACTACATTCTTCATCATCGATGGGAAAGGGTCGTACAGTTTGCTCTTCGGTCATGATTGGATTCATGCAAATTGTTGCATACCATCAACCATGCATCAGTGTTTGATTCAATGGCATAGAGATGACGTTGAACTGGTTCACGCTGATGAGTCCGTGAGCATCGCAACAGCCGATCCGGTCTTTTGGGAACTAGGAGACTTCGAATGTTTTTCTGGCAAGTCATGGGAAGGAGGCTTCATTAAGATCAGCAATGAAAGCCAACAGCCGATGCAAGCGATTGGCTCTGAAAGATTATTTTAGTAGAAAAGTCACGGCTTCACGTCGGCCATTGGATTAAAGGAAAAATAAGCATTGAGTCTTGAAGATGAGTTTAGGCCGACATATGTGAATGCTGTGTCAAAGTGTAAGTGCGATTCAGAGTTAATGAATTTCTTAAAGAAGATCTATTTCGCTTAATAGGATGCTCGACCTGTGTTGATTAATCGTTCAACTTTTGATATGAAAAGTTCTATGGTACATTATCCTGACATCCGGTCAGCATTTGATAGCCGATTCGTTCTTGGCTCTAATAGCCGGTACCAGAAGGGTATAAATCTTCAAAGACAGTAAAAGCCGATATGATATGTATCGCCTATAGAGCGAAAACAAAAGATAAAAAAACAGTCATATACAAGAGCATTGTACCAAGGTACATTTATGGAAAGAACATGAGTCTTTGTTCGTCGGATGACCCTAGATACAATCTAACTATAGACCATGTTCACCACATCCTAGGCGGATGTGATGTCTACTATGGCCTCCGCCGCCATGACAAACTCTTCGAGCAGATCCTCATGCTCCTCAGGACCATCGCCTATTAGAAAACTAGTCTCCATGGCATGGAGCTCGTGCTCGGTTTGGACTTGTGCCACGGTCAGCGCCACCACCGCGCCATGATGAACACCGTGGAGGGCGATCTCCTGAACGTGGACTAGGACATCTTGGAGATGAGAGGCGATAAGGGAACCCCACGCATTGACGGCATCCACGGCTACATTCGCCGCCAGTTGGACTCCAACTGCACCGTCAGGGCTGACAGTCACAGAAACAAAAGACTATCAAGATAAAGATAATGGAAATCGGAATGAAGTATTCCTGAAATTTGTCTTACCCGCCACCATGGCATCAGACTCGGCTAGCCGTGCTCAGACAGCGCTGGCCTCCTCCTCAGCTGCATGAAGGGCGGCCTGAGAGACCCTGAGGCGAATCTCCAGTTGGCTGTTCTCCCAAGTTGCCTTGAAATAGTGGTTCTGAGCCATCCCCCACTCATGAAGGTAGCGCCGGGCATCGTCGCCATTGTAGGAGTCGAAAGAATCTGACGACGAGGCCAGCACAGAAGATGCGGCGTCAGAAGGCCCGCCGGCCCTAAGAAGAGGACAGAGACTGTCATTCACAACAAACATGTAGGCGAGTCAGAACTATTCATCATCATAAACAAGAAATGTCAATCTCACCTCATGTGTCGGAGACGCTGGTTCATCGGCATATTCTCCTCCAGGATTTCCTCCGCCGCGCGCTTGCCTCGGTTATCTTCGTCAGCCATGGAGGATGATTGGATCTACGAAAGGGAGAAGGAAAACCGCTATAGGGTTTCGGTAGGCAGAGAAGAGCAAAAGAACAGTTGCGAGTGGAGATGTGTTCTTGGCCGAAACCACTGACTGATATTTGAAGACCTGAAGCGAAGAGACGGACGCCTCGGGACGTGTAAAAGGCAACCGCAATTAATAGAAGGTGAAGCGCCACTTCACTAGTGCCGATGGGAGTACGATGTTGAGTAACTGAAGGTAGGAAATCGAAGGGTTCTCCTAATAAAAGCCGTGTTTTCAGACTTGATTGGATTAGAAGTCTGGGATCGGCTGTATCAAATCGGCTCTTTAGCCGAAAAAAGAAGCGTAATTAAATAACAGAGAGTATGATCGATTCCACACAAGATACGCATTGACATGCAGATTTCAAGTCTAGAACATCACAGATCGCTCTCAATATTTCTAGTCGAATAACACCAGCTCCCGCAATCCGTTTAACTTCTTCGGCTGATCTGGGGATGCTCTCAAAGACATACTTACGATGGTCAATGGCAATGAGACTCCAGAGAAAGCTGGGGATGGATTACCCTTGACAGCCAAAAGCGAGATAGCCGGTATGGTCACCTAATCAGGAGAAACCTTATCGGATCAAGCGTTGTGCGCTTGGTACATCTTGGAAACACTGAGAGGAGAAGAAGAATTTGGCAGAGCAATCGAATGGGGAATATTTGAAGGAATATTACCCTGACGTTTGGATTAATACTTGACAACCAATTTGCTCGATTAGTCGATACCAGAAGGGTATCGCTTCTGGTGCGAAAATGAACCCAAAAGGGTAAAAGTCGGTGCAATGTGTATCGCCCGTAGGAGCAAAGCAAACATGGACAGAGTGATGCATATAGTATGAAGTACGAAATAAAAGGAAAAATCACTCAAGACAGGGGAATTGTTTGCTAATATCACCTATTACAAACTACGGGCCGGAAAACACTTTGGCTATTATATCATCGGCCTAGGAGATGAAGGTTATAGAGTTGGCGGCGTCGGAGAAATCCTCGACCAAGCGCTCATAATCTCTTGGGTATCTGGTGACTAGAGCTTCATGAGGAAGAAGCCAAAGATCGTGATTGGAGTAAACTTGTGCAGCGGCCAACGCCATAGCAGCGCCATGGTGAATGCCATGAAGGGCGACCTCCCTGACACGATTTGAGATGTCATGCAAGCGGACCACTAGAACGACACCCCTAGCATTGACAAATCCTGCCGCATGGTCCGTGGCCAAACAAAGGGTTTCCAGCTGAGCTGATAGATCTAAAGGATTTGGAGAAAAGGTGAACAGGATCTTAGAGAATAAAAGTTGAAAAAGAAACAGAAGATTATGGTAAATGTCTCACCAGCAATTCTGGCTTCAGCCTTGGCCAGTCTCTCCAATAGAGAGGCAGTCGGCAAGTTTCTCACTGGTACGGTCAATGGAAGCAATCAGGTCATCGTTATCTCTCGACCTCCTCGGGTAACAGGGGAGCTAGCAATGAATTGGTACTGAGGATGACCCCAAAGGCCGAGTGGAGTCGGCCCTCTGCTCTAGGACGACGGGAGCATCGCAAGTGACACCCTTCTGACGGTGGATGCGCTGGCGCGATGATGCAGATCCATCGAGGGCCCCCTCAGCAGATCTCTTGCTATCCTCCATGATCTCAAATCTATGGAAAAGCAGAAGCTATACTAAGGATGTGAAGGTTTGAGATGAAGCGAGTTGTTGTTCGACCCACGGCCGTGGCCCGTATATATATAGCCTAGGAAGGCGAGAAGATAGATTTCGCCAGGGGTGTGAATTTGGAATCAGAAACGGAAGTGGAACAACACTCCAGGAATTCAGGGGACGGATAACGAAGAGATAACAAATTCGAATTTATTGCTTCCCCAAATTACAAGATATCATGAAACGGATTCGAAGATTTTACATTGACCAGAGATCAACCTATCAAGGCTTCTTTGGATTGAAGGGAGTCCGGGCCCCCACAAGGCCGAAGGTCATCATGAAACGAATCGACATTGGCCCGTTGATAAAATTGTGCCCAAGACAAGGAAAATTGCCCGCCTAGCATGTGCTCGGCTGATTTCTTGGTAAATCGAGAAACCATGGGAAAGAAGCCTGTGGCTTTCCCGGTGGGCGTTTAGTGGAACAGACAAGGGAAATGTGTCCACACATTTTAGCCCTTGCAAACACTAGAACAGCTCTGCGAGCATGGTGAGAAGACACAGGTGATATCACAAGACTTCTTCTAGCCGCAGTAGCTGATTATCTTGCTCGACAAGGCGCTAGAATGAGCGACACAATCACCCTATGCATAAAAATTCTTCTAACCGCTCAAGATCTCCATAGCAGAAGGATAGACCATGGAGGGTCCAGCGGAGTCAAAAGCACTCGAGGAGGCAGGTAGAGGAGAAACATGGCTGAATTGTTGACTTGCTCTCACCAGGGTCAGATAGGCATTTTATAGCCAGCCCGGGAAGATGAATCCAAGTGCCCATGAAGCAGTGACGCTTTTGTAAAAGTTTTGAGGCATAGGATCATGAGTGGACGCAAGTGGCGACAAACAGTGGACCCCGGATCAAGGTTCTCTACCCGTGACTGTGAACCAATCAGGGATACAGACATGATAATTTTAGAATAAAATTACTTTTATCCCAAAATTGGGGGGCATGTGTTTACACCAAAATTTGGAAGAAGAGTTGCAGGGATTCAAAAGCACCCAAGATCATGTCATCAAGGAATCAATTGTGTGCAGATCAGAACCAGCTGATTTGGATACGAAAACTAGAATCAGCTTTCTTCAGATAGCGCCAGCAGATAATGACAAAGGCTATGATTCGACGCCAAGATGAAACATGCTGGACTCTACAAAAAGAAAAAGATTAGAGTCCAAGTTATCTTAAATTAAGAATGTTTTCTTTAGGGTCAAAAATTATGATGAGTCGTGCTTAGACAGGAGTCGTGCGTAGGTCCCGAGTATAAATATCAAGCCCCGGCTATTGTAAAGAACAATCAATCAATCCAATACACAAGTTATTTACTTTTTCGGCTCTGGCCACCCTTAGGAGTAGGAGTAGAGTAGATCTCGGCGAGTTCTTCAGCAAGTACGGCTGCATCGATCCGGTCGACCTCTACTGCTTGTTGTAAGTACTGTCATGGCTTATATCTCTGTTCGTACGGCTGCATCGATCCGGTCGACCTCCACTATGACTCTGGTATAAGTTAGTTATCGACTCTTGCCTAGTTCAAGTATGATTGCATCGATCCGGTCGACCCCCACTACATGAACTAGATCAAGGTCAAGTTATCGGCTCTACCTTAGGATGACAGCCTTTGGTAGATTCATTAAGTTACCGATACTATTTATTGCTTTCATTGTTTATCTAATTACAGCAATATCATTCTACCCAATTGGGATTGATCTAGATCGGCCTTATATCTTGTTTAGCCCATCGTTTGTTAATCTAAATTGATCTAATCTACACCTTAACGATGAGTTATGTTTTATCGGCTGTTTTATGTCAATCCTGATCGTGCATAGCGTGCGGTTAAGGCGTGTTGCGTCTTAAGTAGATTTATTGGCTAGCGAGAACTGTTCCATGGCCCGTTATCACGGCCTGTGTGATTCTGCCTCACACCCCACTGTTAGTACCGTGGAGTGGGGACTGTTATTTGGTATATCTATTCCTGATAAGGCATGACTTTAACTATGTGCTATGCCTGAATTGGCTGTTTTAGCCGATGTTTAGCGCTTTCACGAACAGTTCGCATCATGAGACCATCGAAGTAAAGATATGTTGAAAGATATGTTAGCCCCATGATCTTATTATTGTATTACGACCTGCATGATTCTGCCTCATGCCCCACTGATATTAGTAATGAGTTAGGGTCGTCGAATCTATTGTTATTTCTATGGCCTGCATGATTCTGCCTCATGCCCCACTGGTCATAGCGATAGATGAGATCTAACATGTTCATTAGATTTATCTTTATCAAATGGTTAAATGGTGTTGAATCGTTTCTTTATATAAAAAGGGGTTCGGTTACTTATAATCATTAGCTCGGCACAAACCGATCATTGTGGACATCTTATTGCCATTGATTAATATCTGTTCGATCAATGATATTTGCCCTGAATGATAACCGATTCTTCTTATACAACCCAATGAGCTTTAATCGATTTATTCTCATGAATATGCTGGAATCGACTATTTAGTCGATCTCCTTTCATATCGGCTCTTATAGCCGCACATTCGGGACTGTCTGGCAACACCAGCAAGTTTCGCCCTTAATTACTGATGAACTTTCTCTCCTTGTCAATTACAGGGTCAAATGGACTGGCACGTCTCGGGAGGAGTGCGCAAGATCGACCACCCTTGCGCTGAAGCTAGGTGGATCTGCTCTATCGAGCGGACCCTTCCGGCTTGCTGCGTGTGTCCTCGGCACAGGACGAAAATTCTGTGTCGACACGATCCCTACAAAATGGAACGACCCAATGACGAATAGCTCTGTTGTCAGAACTTATTCAGCATAGAAGGTCATGTTTCTTGTAGTGAAACACCACAAATTGGGGTAAAACAACAAAACCAAGCCAATCACATACATTTAGAACACGATAAGATGCATTCATACATTGAAAACACCAATAATATTTGAGTGTTGTTGGCTTAGAGAATCGAAGGACATCACCAAAGATGGAAGAAAATATTGGAGGCACCAAAATTGCGGATTTAGAGTTTCACAATCTTGAGGATGAGCCCCACTTGATCTCATTCTTGGTCTCCTCTCCAGCCACCTTGTTCTCCCTTTATTTCTCCTCTTCTATCTTGCTGGCTCTTCCTGTTTTATTGTTGAGGTTCTCTCTTGTTTGGAGTCTGAATCATTCAACCTGTTCGCTGGTTGGTTTCTGGGCTGATAAGCCCAGCTGATGCTGGTTTGTTGTGAGAGAAAAACACTGTTGGCTAGCTGATAAGCCCTGGCTGAAACCAACAAGCGAACAGGCTGATTGGCTTGAGAGCTCTTTCCCTTCTCTTGGAAGGCAAGGAGTAAATGCTAGATGCACACAAGGTTAGTCCACTTCATTAAACTGCATCCATTACATGTGGGCCTGCCACATAGCAAATACTCTCTTCAATACCTAACTCATGCGAAGGATTCCCAAAAGCAAATGATAGTATGGTACAAAAAGGCAAATAGTAAATCCATTACCTCCTTGCTGATGGATTGGGTAGATTTATAATTCCAAAGCAAGCAAAATCTCCACAGGAGATTCTTATCTTAAACTAAAGGAAGCCGTATAATGTGCTAAGAGGGACAAAGATAGGCTGGATCCTGAATCCTGAGTAACTGCATGCCTCCATGAATTTTATTCCTGTATATGTCCTGAAGATAATTCAAAACAACATATTGGCAAGGAAATTTGGAAATAAACTAACGGCCCAAAGCATTCAGCAACCAGACAAAGGTTGTGAGACCTGTAAATTTGGTTCTATAGATAATTAAACATAGTAGTCAAAACATTAAAAACTTTCAGCATAGTTTGTATAAAAATGAAACCTCACACAAACACCAGACCCAGAAGCTTTTAAAAAACTAAACATTCGAAACTAAAATGATTTACTAAATTTAAAATCAATTTTCAAACTTTACAAAAAAAATAATATGATATATTTTCCTGACAAATATGAAACCAATCCAATGCCATAGTTTATTTTCTGAGTGATTCTAGGAGTCACAGAAACCTAACCTAAAATGTTTGCAAAAAGGGCAAGTCTATAACAGGTAGATCATTCCAAGGGTTGGACATTACCAATGTCATGAACTCATGCGTACGATATGAGATCAAGATTCATTGATGCCAGAGGGAAGATACTGGAGAGTGAGAAATGATTTAGCCGCTGTTGCTAATACGGGTGATTAGGCTAAAATGTCTGTAATATTTCATTTTAGTAATAACGAATATGCATATTAGGATTGAAGCACCATATTACCTGTAAAAGAGTGCTAAGAGATGACGTAGAATTACCCATACCACCTAACTCAAGAGGTAATAGATGCATATGCTCTGCGACGTTGGGCTAGAAGCTCCATATCAACCATCATCACATTGGGAATATGGGAGATAAGGTGCCAGTCATCCCCCACTCCTTCCTCATAACGCTTGGTCAAGCCACGGCAACCAAAAACGTACAATGTCTGCAGGGCTGTAAGGCGTTTTATGGACTGGGGCAGGGATTCAAGGGCAGAACGTCCGTAGATACGGAGTGATCGAAGTGCAGATAGTTGTCCAATCCCCTCTGGAAGCAATGTCAATGCATCACATTCTACCAATTCGAGCTGTTGAAGGGAGGTGAGGTGCTGGATCCCCTCAGGCAGCGTGCAAAGAGTGGAACATTCCACGATGTGTAGCAGCTGGAGGGAGGTGAAGTGCTGTAAAACTTGCCAAACCGGTGCTGAGCCCGTCACTCTGTGTAGCCTCAGCTCCTTGAGAGTAGGAACTGCCACAAGCACGCTGCAGGAGGATGACACTGGAGGTGTAGGCAGATAGGAGAACAAACTACCTGGGGACAGCAGCTGTTCATTGCTTTCTTCGAATGTCAACCCCAAGCATGGCAGCAACCAGGGCTTCACAAACAATTTTGGGCAGCGCTTTATAATTAGATTGGTCAGCACAGGGAAACAATACTGCACTCCTACCTGTTCCTCACCAGTTTCCAAACCATTTGTAATCCACAGCTCTTCCAAATTAGGCATTCCAATCAACAATAAGTTCTTCAATGACGGCAACTCCACAAGTCCTTGCAGAGACTTCAAGTTCAGCAAGAGTTCGAGTGATAGTTCGGTTAGCCAAAGGAATTTTGGTGGGCTGGTTTGATTTGGCATAATGGATTCCAAACAAGAAGAATCATGTTGCTTCCTCATCCAACATGGTAAATGGGGACCCTGATAACCAATAATTTGTAAGAAGTCAATTCCTGATGGTGGTTCAAGAGAGTCCAGCACGCTCAGGTCTTCAATATCTGACACTAATTCTTCTTCCGTTTCACGAGACCAATTCAATGTCAGCGAATGTATGTTATTCTTCTTCTTCAAGCAAGCTTTGTTGGCTTCACCTGGATCCTTCAGATATTTGAGGTTACAAATTCTCAGCCAACCACTAATCATATCAAGATTTTCAAGCTCTGATAGTCTTGCATCATCTCCACCACATCCCACAACAAACAGGCCAAGCCATCTCAAACGAGTCAGGTGACCAAACCCTGATGGCATACAACAAAGTTTTGAGCAACCATTTAAGTGCAATACTTCGAGCCTTCTTAAGTTTGTTATGCCTTTGGGCAACTCCACAAACTTCATGCAATATTGAAGCTTTATGCATTCCAGAGTACCAATTAATGTGACCCATTTAGGAAGCAAGGTGATATTGGTTCGAGTAAGATCCAGAGTGCGCAATGTACGACAAGAAAAGACACTTGGAAGATCTCTGAGATTATGACAACCAGATAAATTAATTCTATCCATATTTGTATGCTCCCAAGTAATTTTTTGCAGCTGATTGTGCACACATACACAATTGACAATATCAAGCACACTTAACTTTTCAATCTTACCTACGGAACTGGGTATCTCAATGAGTGCGTTGCAGGAATATAGCTGCAAAGATCGCAGATCTTGACAATCACCAATAGATTGAGGTAGACTCCTAAGGTCACTAACCATCAACAGCTCTAGAGTTCTCAGCTTCTTAAGCTTGCCAATAGACTCAGGTAATGTTGAAAAGCCTTTGCACTCCATAACATGAAGTGCCTGCAAGTTCCACCAGCTTGAGAAAGCTTCTGGAAATTCCGTGCAATTAATATTACATATCCTTAGGTAACCAAGAAATTCAAACTTTAGTATGAATAGAGGGAATGGTGTATCAGTTGTATAGTCCAGAACAACACTACGGATGTTGCAACACTTCTTCATTGGTTTGTCAAAAGATATGTTACCACCAGAGACATAGAGAGCATGGGCCTTGTCAAATAGGTTACTGGAAACCTTCTCGGTAGTTGAAGTCAAAGATAAATATCGGCATCTGAGAACACAGTTTGGTGCCACATTCTTCTGTAGAGATGTCACCATTTCATGCTGTAAAATTTGTCGAGTGAGATCATGAATCAGGTCGTGCATCTTGTATACTAGTTGACAAGTGAAGATATTTCTTGGTGCATCTTGAAGAAAGCAGAGTTTTGTAAGAGAATCAAAGTAAGCACTTCCAATATCTTCTGGCAGCTCTTCATTCATTGGATTAATGAATCTATGGGCTATCCATTGGGCAATCAAGTGGTCTTTTGTGATTTCATAGCCTTTCGGAAATATAGAGCAAAATGTAAAGCACTGCTTCAGATGATCTAGCAAGTGAAAGTAGCTCAATTTCAGTGATGCAAACACTCTGTCTTTTATACTATCAACACTCCATAAGTTACTTTCTCTTATGGCCCTCCAAGTGTTTATTTCCCTCTTGTCATAGAGGACACCACCTAGAGTTGTGATTGCTAGCGGCACCCCATCACATTTATTCACAATCTCTTTTCCAACCTGTATAAACTCAGACTCCAAATCATCCTCCACCAACCCAGAATTCTCTAGAAACAAGGTCCAACTCTCGACCTCTGACAAGAAAGCCACGATGAATATATTCCTAGATTTTGCTGCTTCTGCAACCTTTTGATCACGAGTAGTTAGCAGAATCTTGCTTCCAGGTGCTCCACAGTTCACAAGAACCATGAATTGTTCCCAGTCAAGCCAGTCATCATGCCAAGCATCATCCAGGACAAGAAGAAATTTCTTGCCTCTCAATTTGCTTGAAATTTCATGGACATGTGCTGTTGGGCATGGAGATCTGATTTTTGCTCAAGGATAGTTTCAAAAAGCTTGCCGATAAGCTCTTCCACATCAAATTCTTCAGACACATGAACCCAAAATATTGTAGATTTGAAGTGCTGCTTTATCTTGTCATCTTGGCAGATTTGTTTGGCCAGCGTAGTTTTGCCAGACCCACCTAACCCGACAATAGAAACAATCCAGTCATTCTCTCCTTCATTAGATTCTATAAGCTTTGTTATGATGCCATCCTTCTCCAGATTCCTTACGGCTATTCTCGATTGTTCAACATTGCTCAACAAGTACAGCTCCCCATTTGTCCTCTTTTTACTCGGAACATGCTGATAAGAAGGCAAATTATTCAGTATAGTAGTGATATCGCTTCTTTGCTTTACAATTTCAGAGAATCTCTGTTTAATTGCCTTGATCTTATGAGCTACCTTGCGTCGGAATAGAAATGACTTCGGTTTTGCACAGAAATAATCAGCTATAGAACAGTTATCACCGTTGATGCCCATCTTGTGTTTCTCGGCCTCTATCAAGACTTCATTTAGCAAATCATCGATATCATAAGCAACATTTAAAATCCATTGACAGGATGGCTCACTCTCTATTCTATCACGAACTATGAACAACCAGCTTGTAATCTCCACAAGTATATCTTGCAGCTCAGAGATGTCTTTTGTTACACCCATTATGGAGGCAAATTCACTGGCAATCAGTGGAACTAACTTGCTGCCTACGACTTTCAGCAGTCCAGATGCTAAGGCAGCCTCTAGTCCGGCCATATTTCATAAACACTCTTGTGAAGTCCCTGTGAATGAAATTGCAACCAACAGTCATACTTAGTTTTACAAGCTTCTACGATACTGCTACTGTTAATGTACAAACATTAATTGTCAACAAGAGAATAAATAAAGTTATGAAATAACTGTCTGCATGTTTGAGAAAATACAGGGATATATGTATAATATCATCACGAACCACAAGGATATATGTGAGAATACAGTCAAAGATCAGCATACCAAAGGCTCCAGAAAATCTGAGCAACGACAATCAGACGTCTGGTATGTACAGAACTCACTGATAAGATTCATAAGGGGAAAAAATCGACTTGGTTACTGAGCAAACCACATGAGAATGATGTGCAGAACTATTCATCAGACATTGTGCTGGATCGAAGTAGGTACCTCGAATTTCAGCTCAGACAGCTTCTTTCTTCTACTCCATAACTCGAGACATGGCACTGCATTTCACACTCTAAAAATCACAGAACTTCTGTGTTCAGGAGAATCAGGATGCCGGATGCAGAGCCGCAGAAGGTAGGTGATGCAGCTTAGCGAGACAGCAGAGAGAAAAATGGTGCCTTTGGTAGCTCCAAACCTCCAGTGGTAGTGAAGTGAAGCCAGTTGTGTCCTATAACTTTAGTGAGGAAGAGGCATTTCAACAAGTCTGTGAACAAAGCGAAACTTCCCTGCCAAACACAAGTCTAGTCAATAATGATAAAGAAAGGCAGAGCGAAACTTCCCTGGCCAACAAAAGTCTAGTCAATAATGATAAAGAAAAGCAAAGCGAAACATCCTGCCAAACGAAAGCTTGAAACTGTACCCGGGCATCAGAGTGATGGGGCATGAACAGCACCTCCACTGCTAAAGGCTAAAGCACTACTCTTGCTTTGTCGATAGAAAGTAGTGGACTAATGACGCGTCCATGTTCAAATGTTTCTAGATTTGTCCTTCCATGTCTTAATAATTCTCTGGGTCTTCAATTTGAATGTCTGCAAATGTACATGAGTTTGCACTTTAAAAACAACGGAATATCTTGTGACGTGCCTTTGGTTTGCTTACACTTGCACGGTGATTTCCCATCTCCCTCATTCCTTGGCGGCTTGGCCATACGAGCCCAAGTCCAGCAGATGTTCCACAAGCAGAAGTATCATAAAATGATACAGTATATTACCAACAACCTCCCATTAGTTATAAGATGGCAGCAGGTTAAAGCATCGACGGATGTAGCCAGATAGTTGTAGTAAACAACCTTGTGGATGACGTTGCCGGATGGTATGGGATCCTCCCGGAGGACGCTAACGCCCATTAGCAGCAGCAGCAGTCTTCTTGCTGCTGGAAGCACGCCCTCAGGCATTCTGTCGAACAAATGGCAGGCTGGTGTGCCACAGTTTGGCTCTTCTGCGTAACGCAAACAGCAAGCAGTCCGCCGTTGGACCCTCTTCCATGCTCCATCCGTATTGGTGACGCCCAGGACGGGCACGGACGGTGGACCTCCATTCCACATTCTGTAGACCGCCCTAGCTGCCGGCGAGCGGGCGCGCAGGTCGAAACTGCTTCGTCCTCTGGCAGAGTCATAGAGGAAAGCACGTGTCGCGGGAGGGTGCAGATGGGATGAGATGCTCCCTCGTCGTTCTTCAGCATTTCGTCGAACAGGTAGCGGGCGCCGTTGCTGCCAGCGCCCAGCGAGAAGGGAGCAGGATTCAAGATGCTAACGGAGAGCAGAGGAGATGGAAAGTTGCCCACGCAGGGAACAGAGGATTCAGATTGCCGCCTTGCCGGACTGTCTAAGACGAGGACTTTGAAAATAAAGCCCATGTAAGAAACAGTTTAGGCCCTTTTTTTTTTAAAAAAAACTGCAGTTTAGGCCCTTGTTGCAAACACTATTGAAAAAAGTCAACCTTAACCCCCTCAATTATCGGTGGTTGTCTACCTCACCCCCCTCGCTTATAAAACCAGGTATTCTACCCCTTTAACTGTTGAAAACCGTCTAAATAACTCCCTAAGACGGTTTAGAAAGTGTTTTTGCTGACGTGGCATATTCAAAAGTCTATATAACTCCCTAACCTATCAAGGATTGACTGCATGACCCCCTCAACTATAAAAGGTGATATTTAATCTTCTAATAATGTTCAAATGATGGTCATGTAAAGTCATTTGGATATTGTATTCCACCACACTTGCCTAAGCACACATGCTTGCACACAGTCCTACTGGTTACCTCCCTCACTGAACTCTTTCTAGGCTTGTGCTAACCACCAATGTGGGAGGGGCTGAATGATGACAGTGTAGACGTGGCGTGCTTGAGCTCAATGCTATCGACGAGTGATGGGAGGTGAAGCAGGAGACAAGATGTCACATGCTGCTCGTTGGACGATGGGTCAACCTAGAAAGAGTAGGGAGGTGGAGGCAACGAATGGCCTGTGTGCAAGCATTTGTGTTTTAGGCTAGTGTGGCAGGATACGGTGTCCAAACGACCCTAGCACATGAGTCATTTGAACATTATTTGATGCTTTATAGGCAATAATATCATGTTTTATAGTTGAAGGGGTCATGCAGTCAACCCTTGATATGTTAGGGGGTTATATAGACTTTTTAATATGCCATGTCAGCAAAACCACCTTCAAAACCATCTCAGAGGGTTATTTAGACGGTTTTCAATAGGTTGAGGGGTAGAATACCTAGTTTTATAGGTGAGGGAGTGAAGTTGACCACCACCAATAGTTGAGGGGGTTAAGTAAACTTTTTCCAAACACAATTTGGTGAGCCTAAGCACACTTGAGACTTGACTCCACCCTCCAAATAGTATGGAACAGTGGCAACTTGGTTCAAAGAAGCATTGTATCACACCCCCGGCCTTGGGTCCCTCTCTCTTCGAGGGGTGACTCAGGCGGCGTCTTTCTCTGTCGCCAGCTACCTCCCTCCCTTACGCCCTCAGTCCGGCCGCTGCTGGAGCTCGACGCCCGATGTTCGACGGAGGGCAAGGATGGCGGCGGCTAGGGGTGGTGGCCTACGCAACTATGCGGCTGTCGTGTGCAACTGGCGCGTTAATGCCCCTCTAGAGGTGGTTCCATGGGCCGGTAAGATGACGACGGCAGTGGCAAACAAGGGGCGATCCACATCATGGAACGACAGTTGTGCTAGGGGGCACCTTGGGCGAAAGCCTTGGCGACGATGATGCCCATGGATGCCGCTTTCTGTGCTGGGAGCATCGTGTTCCCCACTAGCATTGTCTTCCAAGGGTGAAAACCTCGTCCATGTTTTGAAGAGCGACAACTTGGCTTCGCTGGATGTAACCTTTTGGTGGTGGCCCTTCACTTCTCGGTGCCCGCTTGACTTGTGGGGTTTGGTCTTGCAGCGTTAAGTCAGAGCTGCTGTGACAAGGGATATGGCTTGGCGATGATGACACAGGGCAAACTCTTCTTCATCGATGACTTGGGGTTTCTACATGTGAGGTCTGGCAGCTGCTGGGGGCGGGGCATTTGGTTCGAGATAGGAAGTCGGAGCTGCTCTTCGTGATGCGTTTGAGTTTGGGGTCTGCTATGGGAAGTCGGAGCTATTAGCTGCTCAGCAACAATGAATCATAGTAGTTTTTGTGCTTTGTTGTGTCACGTGGGTGGGTTAGCCATTTGGGTGTTCTATTTTGTAAACATCACGTGGTTTGGCTACCCTTTCTTGTACATGAAACTTTATTTTTCTTAATTGAAAGGCAAGCGGCAACTTGGTTCGTGGGGAAACAGAAAACCTTCTCCCAAGTGGAGAAGCTCCATATAGTGTGTGGCGGTCATGGGTGTCGATGATATGTGGTTGGTAGTCCACCGAGGGGTATACCCATGATGGTAGATTGTGCGGTAGAGGTGCGCGTGATCAGGAACTAGATGGTAATAGAAACACAAGATTTAGATAGGTTTAGGCCATCAAGATGACGTAAAACCCTGCGTCCCGTGTTCTACTGGATTGTATTGATGAGATAACCCTAGGCTAAGCCGAGGATTTGTATCTAGATCTGGATCTCGATTGCGACTAGGGGACCCGTGCCCCTCTTTATATACTCTAGAGGGGTAGAGTTACAAGGAAAGTATCATAGTTGGTTATATGGAAGGTATTCTATTTGGATTACAATATCTATAAGAGTCCTAGCATATCTTCTACCATCTTGTGGTACCTGGGGGTATATCCCCCACAACTAGTCCCCGAGCGCCTTGTATCTGCTGAGCAATGTCGTCTTGTTCACGTTCGAGCAGTCTAGCCTGAAGCCGACCAGTTTAACTGGTAATCCGACCAGTTTAACTAGTAATACGTCCAATGAAAATGGGTGACCGACCAGTTAAATGGGTAATTCGTCCAGTAAAAATGGGTGACTGACCAGTTTAACTGGTCGACAGGCCTCGGACTTACTCAAGTAAGGCATGCCAAAAGGATGTAAGGGGCCCAAAATTAAATTTGAAAATTCTTCATCTCAGATGAAGTGTAGCCACTTAGACTCTGCTTGTGAGGTCAGATGATTATCGTCCATTACATTGTCAATAAGGAGGGTAAATCAGGAAAAAAAACACTACATTTACCGCGGGTGAAGTATAGCCACTTAGTCCCCAAACCTAGCAGTAGGTGAATAATTCACATAGTGCCAGGGTCAAAAAAATAAAAGACTATAGATGCTAACCGATGATAAAACCAGTCCCCAGCTTAGCTGAGAGTTATCAACAAGAAAAAACAGTACACTCACCGCAAGGTGAAGTGTACGCACTTAGTCTCTGAGCCTACTACAAGATGGAGAAAACATCTTGTAGCAGTGTCAAAGAAATCAAGTGAAAATATTTTGCGAGATCAAAGGAGTAAGCAGCGTCGTCTTAATGCTGTTCGAGCATTTTAACTTGTAGCCGACCAGTTTAACTGGTAATCTGACCAGTTAAAATGGGTCACCGACCAGTTTAACTAGTCGACAGGCCTCGAACATACCTAAGTAGGATATTCTAGTGTTGATGCGTGAAATAGCTAGCGTCATCTGCCATGTACTTATCAAGGCTCCCGATGTGCCGCCCAGGATCAGCACCCTGATCTGAACACATGGAGCAGCTTGATAGCACACATGGCATGCAACGCCATCGAAACGTAGTAAGCGGGCAGGTGATTTTTCCTTCTGAGAATTTCAGCTTCGCAAGAGTAGTTGGAGTTGGCGATCAAGCTGCCCATTGACCTGGTGAAAGGTCTTAATGACTAGAGGGGGTGAATAGCCTATAAAAATTTCTACAACAACACTAAGCAAAGTGGTTAGACAAATATGAGGCGAAGCGAATGTTGCGCTAGCCTACTAAAAATGTCAGCCACCTATCAAAATTCTAGTATCTATAGTCTCTAGGCATACAAAGGCTAAGTCACTACACTAAGTTAGCGAGCTCTCAAAGACTAACTAAAGAGCCTCACTAACCACTAGACACTACACAAGCTAGCTCTCAAAACTAATTACACTAAAGAACTTAGCTACACTAATAATGTAAATACAAGAGAGGTGGTGATGATTATACCGACGTGTCGAGGAGTGAGCCAATCACAAGATGGAGCCAATCAATCACAATGAATACCAAGAAATTCTCAGGATAATGATGACATAAGATTTTTCACCGAGGTTCACTTGCTTACCCGCAAGCTAGTCTCCATTGTGGTGATACACTCACTTGGAGGTTCATGTGCTAATTGGCATCACACGCCAAAACCGCAATCGGGTGCTGCACAACCAACACAGGATGAGGATCACACATGCCACGAGTAATCCACTAGAGTACATTTTGGCTCTCCTCCAAGGAAAGGTCAAGAACCTCTCACAATCACCACGATCAGAGCCGGATACAAGCACCTTTCTTCGCTCGACGATCCTCGCTGCACCAAGCTATCTAGGTGGCGGCAACCACCAAGAGTAACAAGCGAAATCCACAGCAAAACATAATCACCAAGTGCCTTTAGATGCAATCACTCAAACAATGCACTTGGATTCTCTCCTAATCTCACAAAGATGATGAATCAATGATGAAGATGAGTAGGAGGGTTTTAGCTAAGCTCACAAGGTTGCTATGCCAATGCAAATGGCCAAGAGAATGAGCTTGAGCCAGCCATGGTGCTTAAATAGAGAGCCCCTCGAAATAGAGTCGTTGGGCTCTCATTGCAGCTGATGGCGTGCTGACCGGACGCGCTGGTCAGGGCGACCAGATGCACCTAGGCTAGCGTCCGATCAACGGATGCGCGCCATGCATCCTTGCCTTTGATTTTCCACGGCGCGATCCCAACAGTCAAAATCTCCCGTGTCCTTGCTTAAGTGATGACCGGATGCCACAAAGAACGACCGGACACGCCACCTCCACGTCAGGTCAAGCAAGCACTCGAGCAACCAATGTTGCGACCGGACGCACCGAGGAGATGACCAGACGCACCACCACGTCGAGTCCGGTCGACTCCAGAAAGGCACTAGAGAGGATTTTCTTCGACCGGACGCGTCCGCTCGACCACGACTGGACGCACAATAGAGCCTGGTCCTCCTTTGCCTTCGCTACTCGCTTGCATCAGCGTACGTCACACATGATTGGACGCACCTCTGTCGCGTCAGGTCACTTCTTGCGCCAGCGTCCGATCAGAGACTAATGCCACGCTCTTCACTACACTGATGACCGGACGCACCGCCTCCGAGTCCGGTCACTTCGTGACCTGCGTCCGGTCAGAGGAAAATAGCTCCTCCACTTCACCAACTTCTCCACCCTTGCTCAAATGTGCCAACCACTAAGCGTATCACCTTGTGCACGTGTGTTAGCATATTTTCGCAAACATTTTCAAGGGTGTTAGCTCTCCACTAGATCTAAATGCACATGAAATGAGATAGAACATATAGTGGCACTTTGATAACCACATTTCCATACGAGTTTCACCCCTCTTAATAGTACGGTTATCGATCCTAAATGTGATCACACCCACTAGGTGTCTTGATCACCAAACCAAAAAGCTCCTATCAAGTTTCACCTCTGCCTTAGCTTTTTGTTCTTCTCTTTCTTCTTTTCCAAGCCGAGCACTCGATCACCATGGCCATCACCACCATTAACATGATCTTCATTTGCTCCACCACTTGGAATAATGCTACATATCTCATGATCACTAGAGCAAATAGGTTAACACATAGGGTTTCATCAATTCACCAAAATCAAACTGGAGCTTTCACCTGGACTTACTAAGCAGCCAGGCCCTAAGCTTCTTGTATCTGCTGAGCGACGCCATCTTGATTCTATCCGAGAAGTTTAACTCGAAGGAGACCAATGAAAATAGGTATCCGACCAGTTTAACTGGTCAGCTGGAGGTGATTGACGGAGAATTCACCAAAAGGACGACCACATAGTAGATCACAGCGCTTGAAGAAGAGGCGCCAGAGTCAACGATCAAGCTGACCGATGACCTAGACCTATTCAACGAAGAAGAAAACAAGACAGAGTAGATTAGGATAAACTTATGAAAGGATCCTATAGCTCGCCGATCAGTTTTACATAAACATTATGTTTGCTTTAAGTTATCATATTTAAAATATGAGTAATTTCCTTCCCGTTGGTCCTTTATCGCATCACCAGCCCCAGCTATCTCATACCCCATAGCGTAGAGTGATTATTACCCATTTACGCGTAAGAGTACAGGTGTCACCAAGGAGCCACGGTCGATCGCCCATGATGCAGAGCGCTGCTGCCCATGCACGTGTAGGTGCGATATCGAGAACAGGGCTGCTTCTAGATAATACAAATGAGGACGTGGTTGGTCGGCGAGTCGGTGGAGAACAAATGGAGTATCTTAAAGATATTAAACGTGGAGAATGATCATTGTAAATTGAAGATATTAAGTATGGAGAGTAAATGGAGAAATAATAATTAGAGAAACACTGAGGAGAAACTTTATTAAATACAGATATAGGAAGGGTACTCATCTTTAGTCATAACGTCTGGTCGGCGGCGTATAATGTTATTTGGTCGGTGTCGACGAAATTGCACGGCCCTCGAGCTTTTCGGCCTGTCGTCATGGCGGCGGTCGCGGTTGTCATAGCGTCGTTCTTTGCGGCGATCATCATTGCGACGCGGCACGCGATCGAAGCGAGTAGTCCGGGCGACATCATCCTTGTGCCGCTGGTCGGCCTTAGGCATATTAGATTCGGGGAGATCGTTGACGTAGCTGTATTCGATTTGATCGACGGCTGAGTGGAGCGTGTCATGATGTCTGAGTAGGTGGATGTTGCATGGACGGCTCGCTTACGACTCGAGCGCCTCGCTTAGCGGCTTGATGCAGTCGGACAGGTGCACGGAGACACGGGGTTGTAGTCATAGTCGGACCGGCGTAGTCGAAGACTGACGGAGTCAATCCCCGTGGAGAGGCCTCGGTCGTGTCCAGCCGAGGCGAGGCGCAATCCGAGCTCTTTGAAGATGCCAAAAAGCCGCCGCCATGATTTGAAGCCAAAGCGTATCGCCGACGTACATGCAGCCACGCGTCTTGGGCTAAACTTGGGTCGTGGTGCATTGCCGCATGCAACCACATCTTGATTAGTTTGTGTGGCTTGCATGCACATCCTTGTTTACTGGCTAATTAAAGGTATGTTTGGTAGAGCTTTACGTAGCTCTAGATCCTAAAAAAAATAGCTCTACTCTTGTTTTTTTCAGCCAAACGCTCTAGCTCCGCGAGCTCTAGATCTGTCAAAAACGTGGATCTAGCTCCTAGAGTCACCAAATCCATGGAGGTGCTCTGAAAACTCTAATTTCGTGGAGTTGATGGAAATTACCCATCACTACCACTCATTAGTGGAAAATGAACGGTTCGCGATTCTTTCTTATTTTTCTCCGATACCTCGCTCGCCCCGTCCCCACGCTCCCGCGCCCTCAACGCGTGCTCGCCTAGCCAGACATGGCTGCCGCCGGCCGCGCTGGCCGCGGCAACCCCAGCCCAGCCTCACCTCGCGTCGTACGCCCCGAGCCTGGCCCCACCTTACCTCGTGCTCGAGAGCCGAGTTCGCGCCGGCCGTGCCGGCCTCAAGCATGGTGCATGGCCGTGTCCCTCGAGCCAGCCACAGCGCCCTTGGATCCCATGGAACGTAACTGCGGCCAGTGAGATTTCCAGTCGGGACAGGCTGCCGCGTAATGCATCCTTCACCTGCTGTGCTACTCGACGACGCGGATTTCGTTTTCCTCCGAGAAGCGAGGCGCACTACTGTGCTGCCTCGACGGCGCCGTGTGTGGCCGTGCGGCCCTCACGCTGGCCCCGGTGGCCTCGGGCACAGCCCGTCCCTCGGTCTACCGCGTGCTGAGGAAGATGTTTTTTATTTTAGTCTCTATTTATGTTTTAAAAATTACAAATAAATCCATCTTAGAGTTGGAGCTCTCCCAAATGGTTAGAGTTGGAGCTTTACCAAACGGTTTGGTGGGAGCTCAGTTCCACCTTACAGCTGCTCTATGGTGGAGCACCTGCTCTAAAGCTGTGTTTTCAGAGCTGAAGCCTTGCCAAACAGGCCCTAATGCGACATCCTGATCTGTTGTTGATCTGGATCCAATCCCGGCTCGTGCGGGTGGCTTGTAGTGTCCTCGGAACCTGTATAGACCGTATCGGCGGATGCCGTCAATGACCTTCGGCTCGTGCTGAACAACGGCATCGGTGCGGTGCCCTGAGTACGGACCCTGAGCTCGATCTGGCACCTAAACGTGGTGAAGCTCCTCGAGACCAGATGGTGCGTTGAGCTTGCTGTATTCGTGCACCTCCCAGCGGGGTCCGTACGAGTGATTGGATGCACGGGGCTGTCACCGAGGTCCATCTGGTCACCATAGGATCAGCACGTACACCCTACCTGACGCGTCAACTGTCGATGAGATATCGCTGATAGTCCACTGAGGGATATACCTACAATGGTAGATTGTGTGGTAGAGGTGCGCATGATTAGGAATTAGATGATAACAGAGACACAAGATTTAAACAAGTTAAGACCGTCAAGATGACGTAAAACCCTATGTCTTGTGTTCTGCTGGATTGTATTGATGAGATAACCCTAGGCTATGCTCAGGATTTGTATCTGGATCTGGATCTCGATTGTGACTAGGGGACCCCTGCTCCTTCTTATATACTCTAGATGGGTAATGTTACAAAAAAAAATATCCTAGTAAGCTATTCTATTTATATTACAATATATTTAAGAGTCCTAGAATATCTTCTATTATCTTGTGTGGTACCCAAGGGTGGCTTGCATCAAATGTATTGGTTGCGTAAGCCTTTTTGACGGACTCGACAATGTGAGCAGGGAAGGATTAATAACCAGAGCATATGTCGATGGAGCTTAAATATAGGTTAGGGGTTATGTCTTGGTAACCGATATCATTGGACACATTCTTATCTTAGGGGCAGTTCGGCTGGTAAGAAAACCAGCCGGATTTCACTGTGCATGGTTGGTTTTTACTGTTTACTCTCTCACAAATTCCTCCAGATTCATTCAGATTTCTTCAAATTCCTCCCAGCGAACAGGGCTTATTGTGCGGTCTTAGACTTCTCTTTACCTACCATATTTAATATTCCACAATGTATTTGACTTGTGCGGTCTTTACATTTTTTCTGGATTAGTATAGGCTAACTGGTCTGGCTCTATGTTGCAAAACTCTGTGGTTTTTTCTTTAAAAAAAAACTCTATTAGGGTTAGAGAGTAGAGCACACTAGAAAAAACTAAGATTTATGGTTTTTCCAGTGGAGATTAAAAATAGCCCTAAGTTTAAATTTTAAAAGAACCATTTCCGCTACTCCTCAGGCCTCCCAACTTTTGGATGCTCACGTCCATTCAATGTATTCAAGGCAGCTAGAACAGTCCCTATTCCCTGTTGGAGACAGAGGAAGGCACTGTTTCGCACTCGTCATGGCTGTGTGTAGTGGCGGACCTATATTGAAAATACGTCACTGCTAGCACCCGAATGTCCCGATAGACGCCTATGTCCGGACGCCACCGGCTGCAATCGTTTTTTCCCTCCATTTTGTGCGTCCACACGAGGGCCCACGCCACCTAGACGTCGCTTGCATCACCTGCGCCATGCGGGGGCCCATGTCACCCAAACGTCGCACGCGCGGAGACCGCTCGCGCCCTCTCCTGCTTCCCACACGCATCCCATGTGTAATACTTGATCTACTTTTGAAACATCCAGATGCAACATATAAAAAAGACAGATGAAACACTTACAAAAACAATTGAAAACCACTCAAACATACACAACATCCAGATAAAACACTTGTAACATATGTGTGAAACATATGCAACATCTAGATAAACACACTTTATGTCAGAAAAAAACAGATAAAACATTGGGGACAGACGCTTGCAACATACGTGTACAACAATTGCAACATATGCAACATCCCGATCTACTTTTGCAACATCTGAGTGAAACACTTGAAACATACCTCTAAAACATCTGAAACATATGATGTGTACACTTGCAACCTGCATCATATCCTAGTGCGCTTATCAGCGTTGTCGGGCGGGGCGGGCGGCATAGTAGGAGCAACGGCAGGAACAACGGGGCGGGCACGCGGGGCGAGCGATAGGAACCACGCGCGCGGGCCCGGGGACCGAGCGGCAGGAGGAGCAGGGTGGGCGGCGGAGTGAGAGATGACAGGTGATGAATTGACTAGATATTATTAAACAAAGGTTGTGTTACATGGCCCATATCCCGCGTTCGTCCGATACTCAAGTAAAGAGCTGGATGCTCGGATCAAATCATTACCATTGAAAATAGGGGTTGCAAATGCACTCCCCAAAAATGTTAAAACAATAACTATGTCCCAGGGCGAAGCCCGGTTATTAGAGGCTCTGGGTGCTGCTGCAACCACCAGAAAAAATAAATTTAAATTTTTACGACCATATCTTATTGGCCCTTTATTTATGCACCCCTTGGCCCAACATACTGCCCCCTCTCCTACCCCCAGCTCAGACAACACACACAAAAAGCTCAAATGCTCAATTGAGATTGGCTAGTGGCAACCAATGTGCAAGAACCCACAGGGCACTAAGTCTGCAACCCCGTTCTTCCCCTCCACTCAACACCTTGTCTTGGACGGGCGTCGCTCTGACTACCCCAGGCTGGCTAATTGTTAGCTTTTAACTGCATAGTGAATTGGTTTGTTGGTTGCTACATAGCTTAGCCCCTTTGTGGAATTGGGCTTTGTTGCGGTAGGATCGTTTGCCTTTGCAATCAGTGATTCAACGCTTCATGACAGTGAAAGTATAGAGATTAGCTGATTTAGAAGATTGAAGGTAGAGTATTGTAAAACTGATTTTACTTCCATTGAATAATTCTTTAAAAAAATTAAGTTATTTGTTCATATTTTTTAGGCCATTGAATTGACAAAGATGTTACGTACTCCCTCTATTCGTTCATATTTTTTAGGCCACTGAATTGACAAAGATGTTAAGTACTCCCTCTATTCCAAATTAAAAGATGCATGTTTTGTGTAGCACCCGGTTTTAAGAACAAAACCAGATACACACCATATGTGAGCCTAGAAAGTCAAATCTCACATATAGCTACAAATAAGGGTAATATCAATAGACAATACTCAATATATAACGTACTTAGTATAAAGAATACAACCTTAGATAGCAAACAGCGAAAAGACAACTCCGATCTTCGGGTGAAGACTTCAATTCACAGAGACAACTGACTGGTTGATCACAAGCCTAATTCCTCCAAACTCTAGCAATCTAGTATCCATCTGGGATTTTTATCCAAATATGTGAAAAATAAAGCAAGCGTAAGTACATGTCATACTCAACAAATATAACATGGGGTTCATGAGGCTCAAAAGGCTGACACTGGTTTAACTGTGATTAGCTTTTAGTGAGTCACAATTTTAAGCAATTGAGTAGCAACAAGTTTATACACAAGCCCATATAAACACATGATCATGTAAACATGAATAATGAATAGCATAAACATTAATCATTAGTGAGCATCTTTATCATTAGTATCATCAGTGTGCATCATCTATTCTGTAAATGTTCTAAGGCCGCTTGTGACCATGAGCACGGTTGATATACTAGTTTTACACTCTGCAGAGGTTGTACACTTTCACTGTGAGTCGTGATTTACCGTTTTGCCCGAGGTGATCAGCCTCTCAACCCACTACCAAGAAGATCGGCAGGATTCACTATAAAGCCTTTCAAAGGTTGGTCTAACAAATTAGGGCCGCTAGGTTTCTATGGCCTGTGAAGGTAGGGCTACCCTTCCGACAGGCACAATGACGCGCAGCCTATACACTGACGGATAGAGGCCGCACTATATCCAATCCGGAACACACCCCTCTTGCGCCATAAAGGTAACCTCTAACAAGCTAGAAAATGTCCTCATACTGAGCTAAAGCCAGAGTCATGTAGCCCTCACAGTTGTACCGTAAGTCCTGGATGATCACTTATAGATAAGTCCTTAGGGAGAAGAATCTAGAGCACCATAAAAATAGCCCAATGCTCTAGCCCTCTCGTTCCATGTTGCTAAAAATCATCTTAGTGTTTATTGCATATACCATTAGTCAAGTTACAAGATCATGGTTGTAGTTGAGCACTAACATCAAACTACCCAATGCAATACACCATAGGTATCATGGCACAAGGTACAAAGTACTAGGAATTCCTTAGTGGTAGTCAAGGTAGACACATGTAGTATGAATTAAATAATTAAGGTGCATAGGACAACAAGGAAGATCTCATGCTATACTTTCCTTAAACTTAGATCATTCTTCAAGTCCAAAACTTCAAAGATCTACTTCTTGATTCACCACGTATAACTCACCGTCTGGACAAGATCATAAAGCACCACACAAGTATCCATGCAATCATATATGAAGCAAACAATAGATCCAAATTAGAACTGTACACCAAACATAAAATCAAGATAAAAAGTTTGTAAAATGAATCTATGTGTCGCACGAACACACAGACGCAAAAAGCACGCTAATTGGAGCTACGGTGAAAAATATACATCTACCGATAGATTTACTTATAAAAAAATATAAAACTATAAACTTCATTTATTTTAACTACATAAAATCATATATATAAGATATTTTATAAATAATATAAATTGAATTAAGTCAAATTTAGTTTTGAATCATAAAACTAAAGTAAAACAAATTATTTTTTATTTATAAAATCATGTTGCATAATTATTACTCAAGTTAGAGTTTAAACTATGAAATTCCAGAAATAGTGACATGATAAACATTGTTACCAATGCATAGTTTATGTTATTACGAATTCAACGCAACTTGAATGGGCTAAAACGGAGTTCAAACGTAGAAGATATGAATTAAACAAGATTTCCTTTAATAAAATAATAGATTAAATCTAACCTCAAATTTTAAAAGTTGAAAACATACTTAACAGTAGTATAAACATGTAGATTATAAAATTACGAACGTAACGCAAGTTGAACGGGTCAAATCAGAGTTAAAACGGAGAAGTTATGACCTAAACAAAGTAGTGGCAAAACTGTAAATAAGTGAAAACGTATTTTAGATCTAAACTGAAGAAACTACGTTTTTCAAAGAAAAAAACGTAATCTGTGATTGCGCTTTGGACTGTGGGTTCTATTTTAGAAAACTAGAGGGGCTCTTTAGCAAGATGGCCACTCGAAGGGGTATCGGGGATCCTGGACCACTGGATCAGATATGGACGGCTCGGATAAGATCGAGAAGGGAGAGGGAGGAGGCTGCCGGCCGTATGTCACACCCGAAAATTTCATATTTTTTGTTGTGCATAGAAAATACTAAATAAAATGAATTATTTTAATATTTGGATAAAATTTACCAAGTTTAGTTTGAGCTAGCGCAAATTTAGTTATAGGAAAAATGTGAATTTTCAAAGTTTTCTAATTTTGACGGGCGTTCGGATGATGTGATGTTTGCTTGTTGCTTCTTTGTGTGTTGAGAGTGAGCAAAGTCTTTAAAATGCGTCAGTAGGTCGATTTTTCTTCTCCGGCACGTCTTTAACTTTTTTTACAATTCAATTCTTTGTTTTTTAGCTCAAGTTTTTGTTGGGAGCTTCCTAAAATCTTTTCTTTGTAACGCAAATCACTCATTTCAGTTCTTCGTTTGTCAATCAATCTCTACAAACTTTTTGGGAATTTTTCCTACTTTTTCTAGAACTTGTTCCTACTTGTCTATGAGTATAATTTAATTTTTAGATGCTCCAAATTATCTTATCATGGGCTCTAAATATTTTATTTGGGTTCCTCATGTTCCATAATGTCTCTAGGAATTTTCCCTCAATTTTCAGAGCTTTCGGAGTATTTTTCGCGGCTTAAATAATAATTCTAGATTTTTCTGGAATTATTTTATCCACGAAATTAATTGATTTCAAAAATAATAAAACTCTCATTTTTCCCAACTATCAAAGCCCATGTGCAATAATCCTAATAAATCCTAAAGGCCCATGCATTTATTTACTAATGGGCTTTAATGATTATTTAGGCCCATTAGTAAATGTGGAGGGTGCAACATCAATTAGTACCATATTGCTAGTTGATGTAGATGTGGGGAGTTTTTTTCTCAATAAATATGTACCAACCCCTTGGGCAAAGCGCACAAAAACTACCATAAGGGGAGCCCATAATTTAGGAAATCTCTCGTATAGTAAATTAGATTTTTTTCCCTCCTTCTCTCGCCGTCTCCGTCGCCGTTGCACTGCCCAGCCAGACTATCCTCTCCTTCGTGCAACATGTCAAGTCCACCCCTACGCAGCTGCTGTTCGTAATATCGTTGTCGTTTTAAGTCCGTTTCGAGTCGTTCCAATTGCATTAGATTCATATCGATGTGATCTACATGCTAGTGTCGTCGTTTTTCATGTCAAGTGAATTATATATATATGCTTAAATATTAATTTGATTAATATGCAAGCAACTAGTTTTTATAAATAAAAGAAAATAATTATATACAATGCTCTTTTGCAAATAAGTTTTAACATGACTAGTTGCTAACATAACTATGTTTCTAAATTATAATATGTTTAGTCTAAACACACATCAAATTTGATTAGATGTTCTCACATGTCAGTTTGTATTTACAAGTTAAAGTTGAATTGACATAAATGATATCAAAATATTTATAAATAAAATATGATTAGCTTCAACTCAGTTTTAAGTATCAATATGATTTGTTTAATCTAAATTAATGCTACTCACATAGTTTTTCCTAATTAACATAAATCAAGCTTATAGTCTTCTTTTTTCTTTTATAATATAAAACCCTGTAGTCGTTTCTTTACAACCATAGTTCCGATTAGCGTGCTTATCGTGTCTGTGTGTTTGTAGCGACGTGTAGAACATCTTTAAAACTTTTTTACTCATTGTTTATTATGTTTGGTGTACTGTTCTAATTTAGTTCTATTGTTTGCTCATGTATGATTGCATGGATGCTTGTGTGGTGCTTTATGATTATGTCCAGTCGGTGAGCTTTACATGTTGATCAAGAAGGAGTTCCATTGAAGGTTTGGACTAGAAGAAGAATCTAAGTTTAAGGCAAGTATAGTATGGGATCTTCCTTGTTGTCCTATACACCTTTAATTATTTAATTCATGTTGCATGTGTCTACCTTGACTACCACTAAGGATTTCCTAGTACATTGTACCTTATGCCTTGTTACCTATGGGGTATTGCATTGGGTAGTATGATGCTAGTGCTTGATTAAAGACCATGATCTTGTAACTTGACTAATGGAATATGCAATAAACATTAAAAGATGTTTTTAACAACATAGAATTAGAGGGCTAGAGCATTAGGCTGTTTTTAAGGTGCTCTAGATCCCTCTTCCTATGGACTTATCTGTAAGTAATCATCTAGGACTTACAGTACAACTGTGAGGGCTACATGGCTCTGGCTTTAGCTCAGTATGAGGACATTTTCTAGCTTGTTAGAGGTTACCTTTATTGACGTAAGAATGGCTTGCCAAATTGTATATAGTGTGGCCTCTATCCCCTTGTGTATAGGCTACGCGTCATTGTGTCATTGGGAAGGGGGCTCTACATCTATTTGCTGAGTGAATCTAATGACCCTAACTTGTTAGACGAACCTTTGAAAGGCTTCATAGGGAACCCTGCCGACCTTCCTTGGTAGTGGGTCATGAGGCTGATCACCTCGGGCAAAAGGGTAAATCATGACTCACAGTAAAAGTGTACAACCTCTGTAGAGTGCAAAACTGGTATATCAGCCGTGCTCACAGTCATGAGCGGCCTTAGAACCCTTACGTAATAGATGATAAACACTAATGATATTGATGATAAAGATGCTCACTAATGATTACTGTTTATGCTATTCATTATTCATGTTTGCCTGATCATGTGTTTATGGGCTTGTGATAAACTTGTTGCCACCCAATTGCTAAAAGATGACTCATTAAAAGCTAATCACAGTTAAACCAGTGTTAGCCTTTTGAGCCTCATGAACCCCTTGTTATATTTGTTGAGTACGACATGTACTTACGCTTGCTTTACTTTTTAAATCTTGGGAAAATCCTGGATGGGTACCAGATTGCTAGAGTTTAGAGGAATTAGGCTTGTGATCAACCAGTCAGTTGTCCCTGTGGAACTAGAGTCTTCACCCAAAGATCGGAGTTGTCTTTCCGCTGTTTGCTATCTAAGGTTATATCATTTATACTCAGTACGTTATATATTGAGCATTCTCTTTTGATATTACCCTTATTTGTAGCTATATGTGAGATTTGACTTTCTGGACTAACATATGGTATGTATCTGATTTTGTTCTTAAAACCGGGTGCTACACCGGAACAGTAGCCGGCGACGGAGCTCGGTGGCGAAACTCGAAAACAGCCTTAAGGGCCACAACTTTCGATGGAGAAGACATGGGAGAAGAGAGGTGGTTGAGGCGTGCTCACCTATGGCACTGGTGGGGACCTCCAAGCACCAGAGACGACGCGCGGCTTGGTGAGTTGATGGTGGACGGTAGTGCAGGGCTAGCTCTAGGTGAGGCAGTGCAGAATAGGGCGTGGGGTAGGTGGCACGGCATGGGGGCTCGCTATTTATGGGTTGGCGTGGCTTGGGGCTCACACCATCGGGCGGGACGTGGACGGGGCGGACACAGACACGACCAAAGAGCACGTGTCGCGTACGACTGGTGATAGGGGGCGATGATGATAGGCGGGCCCGGACGATCGAAGACATAGGAAGGGGAGGTGCGCTGGTGGCTGCTGCTGGGTGGCTGGGCCATGGATTGGGCCGCTCGCGGTGAAAGGGAGGGAGCGCTGGTTGGGCCGGCGCGCTGGGCCGAGAACGACGATGTGGTGCTGGGCTGTGGAAGAGTGGGCCTACGCAGGAAGAGCTGAAGAAGAGGAGGAGAGAGCAGGCCACGGGAGAGAAGCACGCCGGGCCTAAGGGGAGAAGGGCGGCGTGTTTTTTTCCATTTTGTTTTTCAAATCCTTTTCTATTTCCTATTTCAAAACCAATTTCAATTAAGAATCAGATCAAGTTCAAATATTATTTCCTATATACTTTTCAATTCAAAGGAAAATGTGAAATTTTGGTAAGTTTTCCAAAAATAAATCTTACAACTTTTTAAATTCTTTTATTTTCAAATTTTCTTTTCTTTCTTTTCTTTTACTTCAAAGCCATTTTTAATTTCCTTTGCAAAAGCAATTTAAACCATTCTGAATTTTCAATCAAAATCACTCAACCAAATAAATCAAATGCAAGGGCATGTATGCTCCAACATGTTGCTACCTTATGATGAATTTGAATTTAATGAAAAATTTTATTTTCCTATATCTCATGTGCACAAAAATTCACAAATAAATCATTTTAAATCATATTTTTGAAAGTGCAAATTTTAGGGTGTTACAATTCTACCCCCCTTAAGATGAATCTCGTCCCCGAGATTTAGAAGACGTCGACTAGGAGATAGGAATACTCTGCCTTTGAATTCTTCTTTAGTTCCTCGTGCAGTTCCATTGTCTTGATAGGGATCCCACTTTACTTTGCATACCTATAAATCTTACTCCAAGTAACTTGTCAAACTAACTCCAAGATTATGACAGGTACCTTGAAAAATTCCCAGGTAACTCCAATTACTAGGACACCTTTCCTTTAGTACCAATTCTCTTCCTTAAAATATCCACCTTCCAATGAAGCCTGACGAATCTCTTGATCAGAAGAAAATTCTACTACCAATCTTTAAAACATTAATGATTCAGGTTAAGTTGCTCGAACTTGGAATACAATTCTTAATCCTTGGTGTCACCCGAACCTTCTTAGCAAATTCTCCATTGCTAAGAGCATCGGCTGTGACTTTTACTTAGCACTTTTCCAAGTCATAATCAATCTCATTCCAACAAGGATATCACAAGCTCAAGGCCAACTTAGTGAAGATGTCCGATAGATTCTTGTGACCCTCCCATATGTCACTTTTTCTTCCAAGAAGGTATTATTCCCATGCTCCACAATGGATAACTCCAGATAACATGTTAGGTAGTTCAATTCACGCTTCCTTAGTTGACTTAATGAACAAGGTACTAAATTTTTCTTCTTGCATAAGGACACATCCCACACCTTGACAAGGTGCATCATTGTAGATATGAAGCTCTTGTCCGAATCTGGCAAAGCTAATACTTAGGTTTTTACTTCAACCCCTTCTTGGATTCCTTCAAACACTTACCTGAAGTTTCTTGATCCAAACTAGCTTAAAACCTCTTTTAGTAGCATTATCAATATCTTGATGATCTTGGTTAAACCTCCCTTGAACCTCTAACCAAACCTCATTGAAACTCTGAGTTTCTCCCACATCTTTGGGTACCACCATGCTTTCGCTGCGTAATCGAGAACATAGGACACTTCATCTTGCAAATTCTTCAACTTGGCTACCCCCATAAGAAAAAAAAACTAGGGATACCAAAGTATAGCGTGCATCTCCTTCTAGATAAGCTAACTAATACCAAGATGTTCCGACATCCCAATGATACTCTCGTGTAGGGGCAAGAACAAAAAATCTGGAATTCCTCGCGAGTAGAAAAATAGCAGCGCAGTAAAAGAGCTGTAACTTGCATTCTATTAACCCAACAAAGTTGTAGCTTATACCGTTAGAAAGCTTATCGAATCCTCCACAACATCCTTATAGAACATTTTTTTTCAAATTCTACAGTTAACTTGGTCAAAAATAGTACACAACAGAAATTGTTCCAGGTTCCAATCAGCACAGATGCATCACCTTGTGATTTTCGTATCTCCATAACCAAAATAGCTATCAAGCTAATTCTTGCACTCAGAGAAAGATATTTAAGTCTACTATTGTCCATAATTTTCTCATGATTTATGATTATCCAAAATCAGAGATATAAGCCGAAGAGTGCTGGTTGCTCCGAAACGACAGGATAGGGAGAACAGAAGAAAACCATATTCCAACTATTTATTTCACTAATCCTTATACCTTAGGCCTATAAACTAAATGAAATTGTGGGAACACCCAATAAGATCATTGCAATCATTACAAAGATGCAAAACAATCATAAGCATAATGACAATTCAACAAGCAATAAAGGTGCACAATTCAATCATGGACTCAACTTGTGATACTATCGTCCTCATTGTACTAGGGGTAACAATCCTAAGACTCATCTTTAGATTACACAAGAAGGTGATGAGGGACAGTTCTAAAAGCATATCAAATCAAGGAGTGAAGATGAGAACAGAGACTTCAAAATAAGCACCCAAGTAGAGATGAATAGTAGGGGTAGAGATATAGTAGAGAAGAAATTATCAAGGTTCATAGAGCAAGGGTTTTTGTAGCAACTTATAAACCTTAAAATGACCAGTTTCTACTAGGCTTGCGTCCTACAGTCAGCATTGCTCTGATACCACTTTGTAGCACTCGATTTTAAGAACAAAACCAGATACACACAATATGTGAGCCCAGGAAGTCAAATTTCATATATAGCTACAAATAAGGGTAATATCAATAGACAATGCTCAATATATAACATACTTAGTATAAAGAATATAACCTTAGATAGTAAATAGTGGAAAGACAACTCCGATCTTTGGGTGAAGACTCCAATTCACAGGGAAAACTGACTGGTTGATCACAAGCCTAATTCCTCCAAACTCTAGCAATCTGGTACCCATCCAGGATTTTTATCCAAATATGTGAAAAATAAAGCAAGCATAAGTACATGTCGTACTCAACAAATATAACATGGGGTTCATGAGGCTCAAAAGGCTAACACTGGTTTAACTGCGATTAGCTTTTAGTGAGTCACAATTTTAAACAATTGAGTAACAACAAGTTTATACACAAGCCTATATAAACACATGATCAGGTAAACATGAATAATGAATAGCATAAACAGTAATCATTAGTGAGCATCTTTATCATTAGTATCATCAGTGTTCATCATCTATTCCGTAAATATTCCAAGGCCGCTTGTGATCGTGAGCACGACTAATATACCAGTTTTACACTCTGCAAATATTGTACACTTTCACTGTGAGTCGTGATTTACCCTTTTGCCCGAGGTGATCAGCCTCTTGACCCACTACCTAGGAAGGTCGGTAGGGTTCACTATGAAGCCTTTCAAATGTTCATCTAACAAGTTAGGGCCGCTAGGTTTCCGTGGCCTACGAATGTGGGGCTCCCCTTCTGATAGGCACAATGACGCGTAGCCTATACACTGATGGACAGAGGCCGCACTATATCCAATCGAGAACACACCATCTTGCGCCATAAAGGTAACCTCTAACAAGCTAGAAAAGGTCCTCATACTGAGCTAAAGCCAGAGCCATGTAGCCCTCACAGTTGTAATGTAAGTCCCGGATGATCACTTATAGATAAGTACTTAGGGAGAGGAATCTAGAGCACCATAAAAATAGCCCAATGCTCTAGCCCTCTTGTTCCATGTTGCTAAAAAGCATCTTTTAGTATTTATTACATATACCATTAGTCAAGTTACAAGATCATGGTTGTAGTTGAGCACTAGCATCAAACTACCCAATGCAATACCCCATAGGTATCATGGCACAAGGTACAAAGTACTATGAATTCCTTAGTGGTAGTCAAGGTAGACACATGCAGTATGAATTAAATAATTAAGGTGCATAGGACAACAAGGAAGATCTCATGCTATACTTGCCTTAAACTTAGATCCTTCTTCAAGTCCAAAACTTCAAAGATTTGCTTCTTGATTCACCATGTATAACTCACCGACTGGACAAGATCATAAAGCACCACACAAGTATCCATGCAATCATATACGAAGCAAACAATAGATCCAAATTAGAACTGTACACCAAATATAAAATCAAGATAAAAAGTTTGTAAAACGAATCTATGTGTCGCTACGAACACACAGACGCGAAAATCAAGCTAATTGGAGCTATGGTGAAAAATATACATCTACCGATAGATTTACTTATAAAAGAAAATATAAAACTATAAACTTCATTTATTTTAACTACATAAAATCATATATATAAGATATTTAATAAATAATATAAATTGAATTAAGTCAAATTTAGTTTTGAATCATAAAACTAAAGTAAAACAAATTATTTTTTATTACTCAAGTTAGAGTTTGGATCATAAAATCTTGTTGCATAATTATTACTCAAGTTAGAGTTTAAACCATAAAATTCCAGAAATAGTGACATGATAAACATTGTTACCAATGCGTAGTTTATGTTATTACGAATCCAACGCAACTTGAATGGGCTAAAACGGAGTTGAAACGTAGAAGATATGAATTAAACAAGATTTTCTTTAGTAAAATAATAGATTAAATCTAACCTCAAATTTTAAAAATTGAAAACATACTTAACAGTAGTATAAACATGTAGATTATAAAATTACGAACCTAACGCAAGTTGAACGGGTCAAATCGGAGTTAAAACGGAGAAGTTGTGGCCTAAAGAAAGTAGTGGCAAAACTGTAAATAAGTGAAAACGTATTTTGGATCTAAACCGAATAAACTATGTTTTCCAAAGAGGAAAACGTAATCTATGATTGCGCTTTGGACCGTGGGTTCTATTTTAGAAAACTGGAGGGGCTCTTTAGCAAGATGACCACGCGAAGGGGTATCGGGGATCCTAGACCACTGGATCGGAGATGGACGGCTCGGATAAGATCGAGAAGGGAGAGGGAGGAGGCTGCCGGCCGGAACAGTAGCCGGCGCCGTGGCGTGCCATAGCCGGCGACGGAGCTCGGCGGCGAAACTCGAAAATGGCCTTAGGGGCGACGGTTTTCGACGGAGAAGACACGGGAGAAGAGAGGAGGTTGAGGCGAGCTCACCTAGGGCACTGGTGGGACCTCCAAGCACCGGAGACGACGCACGGCTTGGCGAGTCGACGGCGGATGGCGGCGTAGGGCTAGCTCTAGGCGAGGAGGTGCGGAATAGGGTGCGGGGTAGGCAGCACGGCGTGGGGGCTCACTATTTATGGGCTGGCGCGGCTTGGGGCTCACGCCATCGGGTGGGACGTGGATGGGGCGGACACAGACGCGACCGAAGAGCACGCGTCGCGTACGACTGGAGGTAGGGGGCGATGCTGACAGGCAGGCCCGGACGGTCGGCGACAGAGGAAAGGGAGGCGTGCTGGCGGCTGCTGCTGCGCGGTTGGGCCACGGATTGGGCCGCTCGGGCTGAAAGGGAGGGAGCGCTGGTTAGGCCGGCGAGCTAGGCCAAGAGCGACGATGTGGCGCTGGGCTACGGAAGAGAGGGGAAGAGTGGGCCTGCGCAGGAAGAGCTGAAGAAGAGGAGGAGAGAGCGGGCCACAGGAGAGAAGCAGGCCGGGCCTAAGGGGAGAAGGACGGCGTGTTTTTTTTTTCATTTCATTTTTTCAAATCCTTTTCTATTTCCTATTTCAAAACCAATTTCAATTAAGAATCATATCAAGTTCAAATATTATTTCCTATATACTTTTCAATTCAAAGGAAAATGTGAAATTTTGGTAAGTTTTCCAAAAATAAATCTTACAACTTTTTAAAATCTTTTATTTTCAAATTTTCTTTTCTTTCTTTTTTTTACTTCAAAGCCATTTTTAATTTCATTTGCAAAAGTAATTTAAACCATTCTGAATTTTTAATCAAAATCACTCAACCAAATAAATCAAATGTAAGGGCATGTATGCTCAAACATGTTGCTACCTTATGATGAATTTTAATTTAATGAAAAAATTTATTTTTCTATATCTCATGTGCACAAAAATTCACAAATAAATCATTTTAAATCCTATTTTTGAAAATGCAAATTTTAGGGTGTTACATTTTGGCTTTTCTAGATACGTACTCCATTTGTTCCAAATTATAAGACGTTTTAGTTTTTTTTTGCTACGTTGCTTTTATTATGTATCTAGACATAGTGTATATCTAAGTGCATAGCAAAAGTTACGTATCTAGAAAAGCCCAAACATCTTGTATTTGGAACAGTAGAAGTAGCTTTTCCTTTGATTTAGACATATACTATGTCTAGATACATAGTAAATTAAATGTATCTAGAAAAGTCAAAACATCTTATAATTTGGAACAGGGGCAGTAAATATTTGAAGTTAAATGTATATTTTGTCTATTTTAACTCTCTTTTGTTAGCGTTATACCAAGTTAGCACCTAATATTGTCAATGACCTTCTTTATTCTGATAGATGTTTTTCACTTTTTTTTATCTCACATCCCCTCCATTTTACTCTAGCTTCGCCACTGACTATATCTAAATTATAATCATATATGTACCCTTGTTGCATATGTTTAGGTACCCAAAAGATAAGAGTACCCCTACTAATTTGTTCTAGCTTCATCATGGGCTATATGGTGTGAATTATGATGGTACCCAAAGGACGTGGTGCCGGCTGTGTACAGAAGGAAGAAAAAGATCAGTTCAGCTTGCACTTGCAAGCGACTAATGGATTCAAGCTATCAACATCCAAGCTATTATGTCCATGCAGCAAATTGTTGAATTTGTAGACCTTCGGGGGCAAGTGCAATCCATACAACTAAAATCGGAAGATGAAGGACCAAGTTATATGGAGGCTCAGTGCAGGGTGAGAACTCGGCGTAGTCAGAGTATACATCCCAGTTGCTACTTCTTTGCATTGGCTTTTCAGATTCGCAGATTCGCCTTTGTCTGTCGATAGACTAGCAGCATGGGGATCCTGAAATTTCGATCAACTGGCAGCACAATCCATCTTACTTCTCGTGAAACCTGTACAAGCACAAGATAGAGCAGTGAGTCAGAAGTCACAGAGGTTATTGGGCCTTTTTAATTGCTTAGCAGAGGGCTTTGAAATAGACATATATACTACCATTATTATGTACAAGAACTTAAGCGAAATATTACTGTACCTAATAAGATCACGAGACTGAAGTTTATCCTTGTCAGAACAAGCATGCATGATTTTTTTTCTTGGTGCTTGTATTTGTAAAAGTGTGGACAGATCAGGGTTCTGAATGTCGGCCAATTTTCATTATATCCATGACCTCCGGTATACATACAGGTACTTTCAGTTCCGTTTTGTTTATTTTTAAAATTCTAGCCAAAATTTCATAAAGATTTGAAAATTGCAACCAAAATTTCAATGATTTTCGCAATTCTCGATCCTACCAGTCCCCTCCGATATTTATATCTCAACCGATAAGCTGAACCCTGCGACCGATATGCTTCTTCCTTGAAAGAAGATGAAGCCAGATTTTTTCCATTAGCTAAAAAAATATGGAAAAGGTGATGTACTAGTTTGCTCTAGTGCCATCAGGCACGAAATAAAAGTAGTGACAGCATTGGAAACGGAATGCAAAACTGTGACAGAAAGTTGTGTTCCGAATGCAAAACTGTGACAGAAAGTTGTGTTCCGAATGCAAAACAGTGACAACCATTATCCCCTACCACACCAATAGGACTACATACAACACCGACAAACAAAACATGGTAGCATGGACCTATATAGTAAAACATCTAGCAAAATAAGATGAACTAGCAAATTAGTGAGGGATGAATGTACCGAGGGGTTTGGATGCTGTCACGTTGGTGTGTCCAGGGAGAGAAGACGCCGGCCCTTGATCAGGTCCCTTAGTCATATATCCTCACACTAGGAATGTGAGAGACAAGGTGCCGGTCAGGCCCCACTCCTTGCTCGTAACGCGTAGCAAAACCAGGGAAGCCCCTAATGTTTTTTTTTTTGAAGAATCAGGAGGAGCCAGGGGCTCCTACTGCAAATGCATTAATAAACAAAAGAGTGTAATTACAAACAATCCAGGAGAGGGTAGGGAGAAAAGAAAAGAATAAAGAGGATTAGGGGACAGCGAAAGAGTGGAAAAAAAATCCACAAGATTACAAATTGGAATTGATCCATGATTCTAGAGGAGGAGCAATTCTAGCTTTACATCTATGCAGAAGCAACAGAGTCTCTACTGTAAAATGCCTTTTGCAATCTTGCACCGAAGGATTCATGTTTCTGAAGATGACATCATTTCTTGTCATCCAAATTGCCCAGCAGAGGAGGATGAAGATGTCCAGGGAGAATTCAACCTTTAGTAGAGATTTCCACGCTAGAAAAATTTGCTGGATTGAGAGGTGATCAGCAAAGTGAAAATCCATCCAACTCCAACAGTCCTTGGCAAAAGGACAGTAGAAGAGCAGATGCATGACTGTTTCCTCTGTGGAGTTCTGACAGAGGACACACTGGTAATTATCTAGATGCATTCCTCTTCTTCTAATCATGTGTTCTAGTGTTCAGCCTATCAATAAGAGCCAGCCAGAAAAAAAAAATTGTGGTTCCCTTGACAAGAGGTTTTCCACAACCATCTAAAAATTGGTTCAACCTGTGAGTGACCTGTGAGTGTTTTATAAAAGGCGAAAGAATAGTTCGCTTTGTGCTCGGCCCCCGCGTCGCTCTCCAGGAGGGCGGCTCGGGTGGCGACCCTTCCTCCGCCGCCAGCCCTTCCCCACGCCTTCACCGCCTGGCCGCTGCCGGAGCTCGACGGCGGAGATGGCCGAGAGCAAGGAAGGCGGCGGCTGGGACTTCTCTCCTCCCTCCCTCTCTCTCTCTCTCCCGGAGGAGCTCCCGTGCACAGCTGCCGGCTGCCGGTCCCCAGCGCCGGCGCGCGCGGATCCGGCGCCCCTCGACCGGATCTACGACGGGGAGGGCGGCAGGTGCTGGGCGGTGTCCATGGCGGCAGCGCCGGCGACGGGGTGGCCGCGCGCCTGCAGGCGGCCGGGGCGGCGCCTAGGCGGAGACAACCTGCCTGTGCCCGCACGCCTGCTGCCTTGCCGGGGCAGCAGCCGGCCCGGGCCAGCCCACCTGCTCCGGTCCGCGGCTGGCGGATGCTGTTCCCCAGCGGCCGGATCCGGTCCCCTCTGCGCTCGATCTATGTGCGCAGGGGCGGCTGACGGGCCTTTCGGCGGCAGCGGCTCGACGACGGTCCTGGCCCCGCAAGGTCTCGCGGTGGCTATGGCGGTGGCCCGTACGGCATACGACGGCGGTGGGTGGCAGAGAAGTCGGCGGTGGGGCACTGGATCTGGCGCCACGGCCACATCCGGTGCCCCCGGGGCAGGGGGCGGCGCCCGTGGTGGGGCATGCGCCTGACGGTGGCTGGCGGAGGTCGGCAGCGTCGACGGCGGGTGCTTGGGCCGGCGACGGTAGCTGGCGACGGCTTCGGCGTGCGGCAGGATGACGCGCGTGGCAGGGTAAGTCCAGTTCTGCATGTTGCCCGATCGGAGGGGGTGGCGGCCGACGCAGCTGTGCGGCTGCTGTGAGCAGCCGGCGCGTCGATGCCCCTCTGGAGAAGCTTATGCGGGATGGCAGTGATGACGACGGTGGCGACAGGCTACGGTCTAGCATCTTGGCTCGACGTATGTGCTAGGGGCACCTCGGGCGAAAGCCTTGGCGACGGCGACGCCTGTGGGCGCCATTTTCCTTGTTAGGGGCGTCGTGTTCTTGTGCCCCCAGCCATGTCTTCCACGGGTGAAAACCCGGTCCTTTCCTGGACAAGCGACGGCGACGCATCCGGCGTCGTACCCTTCCTGAAGGCGTCGCTGTGGAAATTTGTCTCGGCCGTGATGTCTCCTTCGGCGGATGCCCTCCGCCTCTCGGCGCCCGGTTGATGCGAGACGGCGAGTTCTGCATCGCGAAGTCGGAGCTGCTGCATCAGGGGATGTAGCTCGGCAACGATGACGCGTGTCCAACCCTCCTTCTCCGACGGCTGGGTTTTCAGCTTTAGAGGCTCGGCAATCGCCGCGGGCGGGGCGTGGGATCATGGTCGGAAGTCGGAGCTGCTCTTTGCGGGGCCGTTGAGCTCGGCAACGATGACCTGCTGCAGCCTACTGCTTCGGGCCCGTTGGTCTGACATCTTATGATGGGTTGTCGGTGTGTACTCTGTCGCGTTGCGTGGGTGGGTAACCTTTCGTGGTGTTTGGCGCCACGCTTGGCTACCTTTTGCTTGTATATAAACTTCATTCGTCTTAATTGAAAGGCAGAGCTCCTGCCATTGTTTCAAAAAAAAAAAGCTTTGGAGGAAGAAAACTGAGCAGAGCCCCAAATGTAAACCCAATTGTCATTCATTTCATTGAGGGCTATTGTTGAGAATTCCAGCTGAAATTCTTGAAGTTGATTATAAGCCTCTATTGACAATGGCAGGTTGACAAGGTCATGAAGAGTAGCAGTACCATGTGCCTTGCTTAAACTTATCAATTTGTTTTTTGCAAAGGAGTACAATTCTAGAAATTGAAGCTTTCTTATTTGACTGTTCCAAATATCATCCCAAAGTAAACAAGTTTGCCATTATATATCACCACACTGGCCATTCCTTTATATTTATCAAGCAATTTCAAGACATCCCTCCACCAGAAGGACCTTTTTGGGATAATTGCATTTGGCAGCCTTCCATTTTCTGTAATGCTTGCCCCAGACTAATTCCACCCAAGGTAAATTACACTTGTTGAAGAACTTGTGTAAATGTTTCAGTAGCATTGCCTCATTGTGAGTTTGCAGATTAAGAACACCCAAGCCTCCTTCTTCTTTAGGAATGCAGACTAGAGGCCAAGCTGCCTTTGCCACCTTTTTGACATTTGCCTCTGCCCCTCTCCATAGGCAATGCCTCCTATACTTGTCAATTTGTTTTATTACTGTTTTGGGCAGAGCAATTCTGCACATAGTATAAGTTGGCAATGCAGTTAGAACCAAATTTGTGAGCTCAAGTTTGCCAGCTTGACTGAGGAAAGGGGAGATATAATTGAGTCTCCTTTCACATTTGCTTATTAGTGGGAGGAAGTCATCCACTCTTGGCCTAGTTAAGCCTAGAGGTAGGACCAAATAAGTGAAAGGAAAGGATCCAGTCTGGCATCCAAAGGTCCTTGCAAGATGACTTAGCTTTTCAGAACTCAGATTAATGGGGACCATCATAGATTTTGAGAAATTGATCCTCAGACCAGTTGACTCACTAAAGGATTGTAGAACACCTTTTAGGAAGAAGAGTTGTGCAGCTGAACCTTCCAGAACAATCAAAGTATCATCTGCATATTGGATGATGGGGAAATCCAAACTTGGGGCTGGGATTGGTAATTTGAGGAGATCATGCTGAACTGCTTTATTTAGGATGGATTGTAGCAAATCAGTAGCAAGAACAAATAGCAAGGGAGAGAGAGGGTCCCCTTGTCGGACACCCCTTCTGCAGTGAAAAAGTTTTCCAGAGACACCATTTAACAAGACTGATGAGGTACCAGAACTAAGGATGGAATCAATCCATGATCTCCATTTTGAGCCAAAGCCTTTATGAGCCAAAACATCCAGGATTACCTTGTGTTCTATCTTGTCAAAGGCCTTTTCAAAATCAAGTTTCAAGACCACAATTTCTTTTTTGGAGTGATGGCACAGGTGAAGATATTCAAAAGACCAGGCAAGACAATCCTGGATGGTTCTTGTTTTGATGAAGCCATACTGATTTCTATGCACTAGTTGAAGAATAATAGCCTGAAGTCTATTTGCTAGAAGCTTTGTGATCAGTTTGATGGAACAATTCAGCAAAGAAATTGGTTTGAAATCACCAACTTGTTGGGCACCATCAATTTTGGGGATGAGGGTGATATAAGAATCATTTATGCTTTGAAGATTTACTGCATTGTCTTGGAAGGCAAAACATAGTGCATAGAAATCTTCCTTAATGAAGTGTCAACATCTCTTGATAAACTCATTATTAAATCCATCTGGGCCAGGAGCTTTGTCATTGGGAAGATTTCTTACCACTGCATGAATTTCTTCTGTGGTGAAAGGTTCTTCAAGCCAGGACAACTCTGAGTTACTTTCCAAGAAATAGCTGAGATTAAAAGCCACAGTGGTAAAATCAGAATGTCCCAATCTTTCTTTGAAAGCATCACAGAGAATGATTATTTTTTCTGCATGGCTGTGGGCTGTTTCTCCATTGTTTTTCTGTAGCTGTGCTATTAAGTTATTCCTATGTTTGATAGTTGCATTTGCATGGAAGAGTTTAGTTCCAGCATCCCCATCCTTGACCCATCTGACTTTGCCCCTTTGTTTCCAATATACTCTTTGCTGTTCTAAAAGATGACTTAACTTCTCATTGAGTGTTTCCTTGAAATTCCACTCCATTATTGTCAGATCTCTGCATTCTTCTATGATTTCCATGAAGGATAAGATAATCTTGACATTATTCAGTGTTCTCTTGAGACTTGAGAGATTTTGCTGCCAACTTCTAAGAACTTTCCTCAGATTTTTGAATTTGGCAGTGATTGTTTTTGCCTTATCAGCCTGGCTGCTAACTGCCTCTCAACCTTGCTGTGCAGTTGTTATGAAAGAAGGTTGCTGTAGCCAATAATTCTCAAACCTAAAGATTTGGCTCTTTGGGATAGATGTTGAGATGGATATGTTGCATGGCCAATGATCAGAAGTCTGCATCACTAAAGTACTGACAGAAGTTTCTGGTTAGAAAGTGGTCCAGGAACTTGAAGTGAAAAACCAGTCTAGTCTCTCCATTAGAGGTGAGGGTTGTTTATTTGTCCAGGTGAATTTTCTACCATACAGAGGCAGCTCTATGAGTCCAAGGGAGCTTATAGCATCATTAAAGAGTAACATCGTATTCACATCTCCTGGCTTATTCCTGTTTTCAGGCTTTCTTAGTAAGTTGAAGTCTCCTATAACAAGCCAATTTACTACAACCACTGCTGTGTAATGTTTGAACCATTGAATGAAGCTTCTTTTTCCCTCATGAGTGCAGGGCCCATAGACATTTGTTAAGAACCAGTAGTCACTGTTATGTTAGGCAGTGAGTTTGACAGTTATGGCAAAGTTATTCTCAAAAACTAGCTGGCCACTAAATGCAGAGCTTTTCCAACCAATGATAACCCACCTGATGCACCATTAGATGGCAAAATTTCAAAGGAATCAAAGCCCGGGGGACTAAACTTTCTGAGGAATTGAGCATCACAGATTTGTCTCTTTGTTTCATGGAAGCAAAAAACGTCGCAACCAGCTTCAATTAAGGTATTCTTAATTGGATTCCATTTTTCATCCGAATTAATACCTCTGACATTCCAACAAAGGACTTTCCAAAATCTGTGGTTCTGATTATTCATGGCTAATAAATTTGAGAGCAATCGACAAGCAACTTATGTAACCGTGAGAAAGAACTAGAATGATCACAAACATCAGGGAGCTTGAACTTAGAGGTAACAAACAAGAGTGCCAGGTACTTGGACATAGCCACTTCAGACCAGAACCAGATAGAACAGACAAAGTTTGACACAGACCAGAACCACTTAACAGCTACCGAGAATAGACCTAACCAAGTTCTTAAGATAATCTGCACACACATTGCCAAGCAAGCAAAGAAAAAAGAAAGGCAAACTGCCCATAACTCAAAAGTGCAGTGCCAATCTTGATCTTCGAGCTACACAATCATCGTCATTTCTTCATTTCCATTGCTGGTGCAGCACCCTCTGAAGCCTCAGGGTTGGCACCATCTTCATCTTGAAAGTCAGGATCATCACCCCTGGACCTCTTGTTCTTCTTCGCTTCCTTCTTCGCAGTGGTCTTCTTGATTCTTTTCTTCAGCTGACTTAGAGTTTCCTCTTCATCTTAATCATCAGAAATTACTTTGCTAGGCTTGACGTTTTCCTTCAGGATCTTCTTCTTCTTCTGATTCAAGGCTTCTACAGAAAGGAAGCCCTCATCAATCTGACAGAGGTTGTGACCTAGCTTCTTGATCATAACCTGTGAGAGCTCAGGTGGATCAGAGTTGCAGGCCAAGCATTTTTGCTGGTGCAGCAGTCAGCCTTGAAACCCTTGTTTACTTCTTTGAGTCTAGGGCTCCTCACTTCACTTTCAACTAATGGTGGGTTCCTCTTCTTTTGTTTCCCAGCAGGCAAATTTCAGTTGCAGGCAAGTTCTCAGCTGACTGTGTACTTTCATTGATAGATTCTGACAACAGCAGTGGTGGACCGAACTCAGAATTGATGCAGGATAGGGACAACTTGTTCTATGGGCATTTGTGTGGGATTCTGATAGAGGAAGTTTTTAGGCTCTTATTGAAGAAAGCCCAAGCTTCAGATTCTATGAAACTTTTGGCCCACTTATAGTTTGCTGGTGAAAGCAGCAAATAAGTGAAGAAGGGGCCCCACTGAGCTACAACTTTTACATTTTTTCTAGGGATATTCTCCAAAGCTGCCAACCAGGCTTCATTGAAACTGTCCATAGAGCTATTCTGCTTATGGAGGAGGATCCACTGAGGTTTCATTTCTCAGCAGTACTGTTCCAATTTGCACAACATGATTCTCTGCATTTTCTATTGTCTGTTCTTCATTTTCATCATCCTCTGAATCTTGCTCATTCTCATTAAGCAGCATATGATAGGGTATTTCTTCATCACTATCATCAATTACAGGTTCAATTGGCAGATTGACATGAGGAATTTGGACTTCTTCATTAACTTGCTGTTGAACTGGCTCTGCAGGGAGATCATTTAGGTTAAAACCATGTTTCTGTGCTACCAACTGGATGACCTCTTCATCAGCTTCCTGCATGAGGTTATTAAGTTCCAGAAAGCCTTCATTCATAGCATCAGGAGCAGCTGCAGGATTAATGATAACTTCCTGCATATCCATGTTTGGGAGACCAACATTCAAATCAATTTCCATGTTATTTTGAGCAAGAAGTGGCTGCTGATCTTGGGGGGCTGGCCACTGATCCCAGGGTACATTCTGAACATTTTGAGCTGCTAAAAAATCCTACTGAGCATTGGGATTAACCTCTTCAACTTCAACTTCTTGATTATCAGCAATTGCTAGGTCATCAGCCTCTCTAGCCTGAGCTTGATTGTTAGCAGCATTACCCTGTCCAAACTGAAACTGAAACTGTTGGTCGTTTTGTTGCCCCCCATCAATAGGTCCTGCACCAGGTTGCCCCAAACCAAAGAAGTCAAAGGGAGCAAGATGATACAGGTGTTGTGGAGCAGGGTCTTCAGGTGGAGGACCACCTCCAACAAAGTCATGACTCACTATCTCACACTGGACTGTCCATGAATCTAAATCATTTCCCACTCCATCAGAGTAAACAATCCATTGTGGTATGCTTTGCAGATCAGCAACCCTAGCTCTGACAAGCAACCTAGTGAGACGCCTCCTATTGTTTACCCAATTATCAACTCTGCCAAAAGAACATATTGCGTCCTAAATGTAATCTGGCTCCCAGTAATCCAGAGGAAAACCCATCAACATAAGCCAGCATTCATGATTGAAATTAACTCTACGCCAGTTCCTCCCTTGATTATGCCTAGTAAAAGTGACCTGAACATCCCCATAGGTAACAGACTGTTTATGACTAGGGAATCTCTATCATTGGGAGAGTTGAAACAAACAAGCGCTTGACCAAGATGACTAGGTTGAATATCAGTGAAAGCGATATGTCTCTCTTCAAAGAACTCTTCAAGAACTTCTCTAACAGTAGGAAAATGCAGAGCAATACCGGGCAAAGGGTTGATGTTGACGATGGCCACTGTCTCATTCCTCCGTTGTGACCTTGATCTTGCCACTGCAGGCACCATGGCCACCCTTCCAGGCACGTTCAGCCGATGCATCCCATTTGGAACAAATGGGGTAGGATCAGCCCTTTGGCAGGCCATCACAGAATCGGTGCAAGTAGAGGCAGAGTGGAGTGTTTGCGGTGGTGAGATAGCAGATGAGTTGGGGTTTTCTCGTTGAGTTACTTAATCAGGTGTGAGCGCCGTAGATATATCAAGTGCCTTTGAAGCCGAGAAGACACCACCCAATGAGAGGGTGCATGAGACTGGTCCCACCTCACAAGACGAGGGGACATTCCAATTTACAACGATCGGGCTCGGCGGCACCAGGGGCTGCTGCATCGTTTTCTCAGCCAGGGAAGCTGCAAGGTCACTGAAGGATTCCAAGGTTGGGGGCCTGTTAGAAGAAGGTCCACTGGGCCGCCCGGCTTGCTGGCGAAACCAAGAAGAGTAGGGAGACAGGGCCGCCGGTCCATTGTTTGCATCCAAAGGTGATTTCCTTTTGAATTAGCAGCCTTGAGACATGTTGCCGCCACATGTCCCCAACCAAGGCAGGCAAAGCATTTAATGGAGCTGTTACAGCTGCTCCTTGAATGGGTTGAAGCCAGGCATCTAGAGCACCGAACTTGGTTAATGCCAGGATTAATGGACTGCTCACGAACCAAGGAAGAACTTTCAAACACAGCTGGCTGCAGATGTTCAAACGCAGAAACTTTTGGGAAGATGATTCTGTCAAACACAGACTTTCTGAATGGTTGCTTGTGAACCCCATTGCCTAACGTGATCGAACTGGAAGAGTGCTTGGATCCACCATTGCCTAGTGGGATGGAATTAGCACAAGACAGGGGTGGGCACTTGACCGCATCCGCGAAAGAAAAGCCAGGACGAGAATGAGCAGAGCGCAGAGAAGAATTGCTAACAGATGACCAAGAGGCAGCTTCTTCTTTACTGAAGGCAAGAAACTCACTTCACCAATTCGGACCACCACCTCCCCAAAGGTGAGAAAAAGATCTTATGGGTATAACACTCATAGGAAATCAGACGTCGGGCAAAGAAGCCCACTTGCTGATGGCTAACAAAGAACTTGAAAACCCGGGGGGAGAGCTGGGAGACACGAAAATGACTAGCCACACCACCAATGGTGGCCTGAATCAACAGACCAACTGACTCATCCGAGAGGCGGAACTTACATCGCCCAAAAGAGGCCACAAGAGCGAAAGAGCTACCAGAGAGCTCTGAGCAAGAAACAGGCACCCCAAATCTATTCCAAATCTCAGACTATACCCGGAGACCGGGCTCAAAGGAGAGACCACGGAGATCCATGGAGCAAAGCCAGGGAGAGCGAAGAGAAGGGGGGATCAAACCTTCACAGGCGGCAGCGGTCAGTGATCATCAGCTTAGATTGTGCTGGCAGTGATCATCAGCTTAGATTGCGGTTCGCCGTCGAGCACCTTGAGGGCAATCCTTCCAGTATTAGTCCCCGTTCCTCCAGGAGTGACCAGTCACCACCTTGAGAAACCAGCACAGTCAACTCCGGTGAGGAGCTGATTCAACACCCTTGGCCAGAGTTGAATCAACGCCCGAAGCCAGGGCCTCGGGTCAGTGGCAGCGAAGCCGCCATGTCGAGGGAGATCAGCAACAGAGCTCGGTGGATGCCGTACCGTCGGAAAGACGGACAGCAGAGGGCGCTCAGAATCAGGAGCGGACAGACGCCGCGGCCAAGGGGGCCACCGACGGGCGGGTGGGCGAGGGGCACGCAGGCACAGAAGCGGCGGAGCGGTGGGAAGCAGTTCGCCGCGGCCACGGGGGCAGCCGGCGGGCGGGCGGGCAAGGTGCACGCGGGCTCAGGAGCGTCCTACAGCTGCTCACTCCGCTGAAGGAGGGTTGGATGCTAGCGCAACACACAGGGTGCAATCGACTGATCACTCAATCTGATTGTATGGGGGAGCCTCTAATGTACAAATCCTGGAGAGCAGCAAGGCATTTTATGGATTGGGGCAGGAACTGAAGGGCAGGACAATGCTGGATCCAAAGTTTTTTTGGGTGCCTCTTATCTGGGTACAACTGTAGTATCTGCTCATGTACAGACACACACTAACCCTACACACACACCACACTCACACCACACGTACACAAGCAACCCTACAACTATACTCAGATCACTGGATCGCGTCCTTCTTGAAATCACCGGGTCCATAGACCTGTAGACGACGAGGCGCGTCGCATTCCCTTTGTAGCTCCACGCGAGAGGCAACATAATTTATTTGGGGATAGACCCCGGTGAGAGACGCGAGTGCGATTCCTGAGAATTGAACTCGCGCCGGCTGCCTGCCCACCGGCAGAGCTAGCCACCCGAGCTCTGCTCGGTTCTCTGCTGGATCCAAAGTTGCCGAAGTGCCGAGAGTTGTCCAATCCACTCCGGCAGCACAGTCAGTTCACCACATAGTGCCAGGTTGAGGTGCTCCAGGGAGCTGAGGTGCTGTATCACGTCAGGCAGCTGCTTCAGATTGTCCCAGCGAAAATGCTCAGCGAGACGAGGGACGTAAGTTGCTTTGTCGACTGTGGGAGATCGTCAATTAATGGGGTCACAAAGACCATCAGCCTTCGCAAAGAGCGCAGTTCGCCAAGCCAGTCAGGCAGCATGCCAAGGGCCTGGCATTCCATTATCTCCAACTGCTGCAGGGATGTTAGGTTTGGAAGGATCTCAGGCAATTCTGTCATGTCATTGCAGTACTCAATGTGCAAGGTCTCCAGTTCAGTGCAGTGCTGCAGGTACTCCCAGCTAGATGATGATCCTGTCAGTCGTAGTTTCTTGAGACGAAGGGCTACTGAATGCACGTTGCCGGATGACGAGGATTCATCGGCAGATGGAGGAAGCCGCCGATGGGAGAAGCTACATGGGGATAGCAGCTGCTCATTGCTGTCTTCAAAAGACAACGTCCCCAATGAAGGTGGGAAGTAGGGCTTCACATTCAATTTTGGGCAGCCTGTTACGCACAGCTCAGACAGGACAGGGAAACAGCATTGTGCTCCAAATTCTTCCTCCTGAATTTCAAAACCACTTGTCGTAGTCCGCAGCTCCTCTAAATTAGCCATTCTGAGCAGGTTCAGGGACTTCAGCGAGCCAAACACCAAAAGTCCTCGGATATACTTCAAGTTTGGAAATCCTTCTAGCGTCATGTTTGTTGGAGAAAGGAACTGGCATTGGCTGGTTTGCTTTATCATTTTACCTGCACAACAAGAAGAATCATTTTGATTCATCATCCAATGCGGCAAACAGGGGCCTCTGTAACCGCAGATTTTCAAGTAATTAATTTGCGATGGCGGTTCAAGAGCATTAAGCACACCCTGGTCTTGTTCCACATCTGATCCTAACTCTTCCTCGGTTTGACTTGAAGACCAACCCAACTCCAAACTCCAAATATTCTTCTGCTTCAACATGGCCTTTTCTGCCTCACTTGGATCCTTTAGGTCTTTAATGTTGCTAATTTCCACATGACCACCTATCATATCAAGATTTTCAAGCTCTGAGATCCTTGCATCATCTTCACCACACCCAACAGCAAACCGGCCTATATGTCTTAGACGAGTCAGCTGTCTAAAGTAACCCTGATGGCATGCATTGTAGTTTGCTGCAACCTGCTAGATTCAAATCCTCAAGATTTTTTAAGTTAGTTATACCTTTAGGCAACTCCACCAGCTCCTTTCAATTATGAAGGTCTATATGCTCTAGAGTACCAATTGAAGCAACCCATTGGGGTAGCACAGTCATTTTGGTTTCAGATAGGTCAAGAGTATGCAGGATACGACAGGCAAATGTGTTTGGTAGATCTCGGAGAACCCGACAACCATGTAAGCTGACTGTCTGTAAGTTGCTTAACTCCCCATTGAAATCTAACAATAGTTGTTGCAAAGATGAACATCCAATTATATGAAGCACCCTTAGGTTTCCCAATCTGCCCACAGAGCTTGGTAGCTCTCTGAGCTTTTCACAATAATTTAGTTGCAAGGACTGAAGATCTCGGCAGTTACCAATGGACTGAGGCAAAGTCTTGAGATCAGTAATAATATTGCACTCTAGGGTTTGTAGCTTCTTAAGTTTGCCAATAGACTCAGGTAATGTCACAAAACCTTTGCAACTAATAAGATGAAGTAGGGCTTCACATTCACTTTCGGGCAGCCTGTAATGCTATGCTAAATTCAGACAGGACAGGAAAACAGTACTGTGCTTCTGATTCTTCCCCCTGAATTTCAAAACTGCTTGTCGTAGTCCAGAGCTCCTCTAAGTTGGCCATTTTGACCAGAGAGAGGGACTCTAGCAAAGGAAACTCCAGAAGTCCTCGTATACTTCAAGTTAGGAAATTCTTCTAGTGTCATTCTTGTTAGAGAAAGGAACTGACATAAACTGGCCTGCTTGAACACTATACAAGCACAGAAGGAAGAATCATTTAGTTCGTCATCCAATGGTACCGACCGGTGCTCTCCCTCTGATGGATCGAAGGTTGTACGGATGAGTGATGGTTGGACGAGGTTTGAAGGTGGAGGATCGGCGGCGGGGCGCCGTGATCTCGTGCGCAAGGGAGAGACAGAGGCGGCTAGGGCAACTCCCGGCTCCCTAAGAAAGCCGAGTAATATGATTACTCTTGCTTAAAAATCCAATTGTGCCTGATTACAAGTATTTATACTTCCATGAATAAAATTGAGAAATAAAACTAAATATGCTAACAGGCTCTCTTAGCCACTAATGGGCTGCCGCCTGGAGTACTGCAGCCCGGTCATAACATCTCTTCCCGCCCCAACAAACAGCTCGTCCTCGAGCTGGACATCGGGGTAAAGAGTCTTGAAGTCATCGAGCGGTTCCCATGTCACATCGTTGCCCGGAAGTCTGTGCCATTTGATCAGCAGCTTCCATTCGCCACGGCGGAGCTGAGCACGTAGAACACGTTCCGGAGCTAGCAGCAGGCGCCCATCCTGAACCGGCGGCACGGCCGCTGTAGCCGTGGGGAGATCACCCCGCCACTGCTTGAGCAAGCCAACATGAAAAACGTCATGGAGACGTGCACCTTCTGGTAGCTGCAAGTGGTAGGCCACCTGGCCTATACGTTCCAGGATCTAGAAAGGGCCAGCGTATCGAGGCCACAGCTTGCCCTTTGCCGGCGTTGCGAGAGTATGGGTGGGTCGATGGAGCAGACGAAGGAGTACCCAGTCGCCGACGTTGAAGTCCACAGCGCGATGATGCTCGTCGTAGCGGCGCTTGGCATGCTGCTGCGCCTGAAGGAGGCGCTCACGGACCTCCACCAAGAAGGCGTCCCGGTCTCGGAGCATGGTGTTCGCGGTCTCCGTGTGAGCGGCCCCCTCTCTGTGGGAAAGGAGGGGCGGCGGAGGCCGGCCGTAGACCACCTCAAACGGCGTCGCCTGGAGCGCCGTGTGGAACGACGTGTTGTAGCAATACTCCGCCCACGGAAGCCAGTCCACCCATGAGCGCGCCCGGTCACCGGTCGCACAACGAAGGTACATCGCGATCACCTTGTTGACGACCTCAGATTGGCCGTCGGTCTGAGGGTGAAACGCCGTGCTCAAACGCAGCTTCACACCTGCAAGCTTAAAGAGGTCACGCCACAGGTTGCTGGTGAAGACCGGATCGCGATCGCTGACGATGGAGTTGGGGAAGCCGTGGAGCCGCACAATCCCTTCGAAGAAGGCCCGGGCGACTGAGGCGGCGGTGTAGGGGTGGCTGAGGGCGATGAAGTGAGCGTATTTGGAGAACCAGGTTGGTACCGACCGGTGCTCTCCCTCTGATGGATCGAAGGTTGTACGGATGAGTGATGGTTGGACGAGGTTTGAAGGTGGAGGATCGGTGGCGGGGCGCCGTGATCTCGTGCACAAGGGAGAGACAGAGGCGGCTAGGGCAACTCCCGGCTCCCTAAGGAAGTCGAGTAATATGACTACTCTTGCTTAAAAATCCAATTGTGCCTGATTACAAGTATTTATACTTCCATGAATAAAATTGAGAAATAAAACTAAATATGCTAACGGGCTCTCTTAGCCACTAATGGGCTACCGCCTGGAGTACTGCAGCCCGGTCATAACATCAACATGGCAACTTGGAACCTCTGTAACCACAGATTTTCATGTTCTTAATTTGTGACGGTGGTTCAAGAGCATTAAGCACAGCCTGATCTTGTTCCACATCTGATACTATCTCTTCTTCAGTTTGATTGGAAGACCAGGTCAACTCCAAACTCCATATATTCTTCCGCTTCAACATGGCCTTTTCTGCCTCACTTGGATCCTTCAGGTGTTTAAGGTTGGTAATTTCCATACGTCCACTTACCATATCAAGGTTTTCAAGCTCTGAGATTCTTGCATCATCTCCACCACACCCAACAGTAAAGAGGCTGAATAGCATTTTGATCAACAGTAATCAATGCTTGGCCACTAGATGATGTGGAACCTCTGAAAAATATATCTGTAGACTTATCCTTTCGGCCAAAAACAGGTTGTTGTGGAACAGCTGATCAGTGCAAAGCTTGTTCGCTGCCAAGAACTCGAAGGCCTCTTCATCTAGAGGCGAGGTGGTGTCGCGTGAGGACGAGCTATCATCATAAGACAGATCAACAAGGTCCATTGGGATATCTGGTCCAAAAGCTCTGAGAAAGCGCATAGAGGAGCCTGAATGGCCAATATCAATAAGATCTTGAGGGAGGACAGTGTGACGCAGGACAATCACTTCTTGTTCGATTTCTGGGGGCTCTTGCAACTATTCTTTGGAGGAAGGGGTGCAGACTCCGGCACCTCAGCGACTCCGGCGTGAGAATCTAGGGTGTTTTGACAATCAGAGATCAGTTCGGGGATTTGTTTCGGCATCCAAACTAATCTGGGCCGAGCCTTGGTAAGACACTTCCTTTGAACGTGCCCGTAATTGTGGCAGGCTAGACATCTAACTTCATTTCTGCAATCAGAGCGCAAGTACCCAACTGCCAAGCAACGACTGCAGCCTATCAAAGAGTTTGAATTCGAATGCAACTTGGAAGCCTCCGAAGAATTCGCCGCTTGCACGGGATCGTAGACGCGGACAGGGAGCGAAGAATTGTCGCGAAGAACACGGCGCTCGAGATGGAAATCAAAATTAACACCGATGAAAACATTGGGAGCCAAACAATGAATGGGCGAGGGAAGGGCACAACATAGAGATCCAAACTTGATCATCCCAGGGGTGATCTGAGGACACCCCCAGGGGATTTAGCCATGATCTTGGGAGGACTCTGAACCAGCGTTTTAGCAAAAGTGACATATTTATTGGTGGCCTTTTTGAGAGATCTCTTAGTGCTCTTGGCGAGGACTTTAGACCATTCTCTTTCCTGCTCTTCTTCCCAGAGGCGCTTCTCTTTCTCCCAATTGGGAGTACCATTACTCCAAAGATGGAAATAAATGTCAAACTGAGAAGTGATCACCCGTCGGAGGCGATAGACATGAAAACCAACTTGTTTGCAGGAGACAGAGAAGCGAAAGTGATTGGTACTTAAAAATTGCATGTGAAAACCCGAAGCACGGCCACCCAAACAAGATTGGAGGGCCAAAGAAACTGAATCTTCAGTCAAGCGAAACAGGAAACGACGGAAGGTAGCCAGGAGGAAGAAAGATCCATTGGCCCAGGGAGAAGGATGGTGTACCAGGCTGCCAAAACGATGATCAACCTCCTCGTCAAAGGCATGCCCGTGGGAGAAATCCAGGCGAGCCGCCAGATCAGAGGAGGGCCCCATGTCACCACGGCGGGGCTGGTGATCTTGTTGGCAAAGATCAGAAACACAACCCAGATAGCCAAAGATGCACAGTTTACCTCACAGGCATTTTGTCAAACACCTTCTATGCGCTTATCGATGTCGAGGTCGAGGTCGAGGTCGAGGTCGAGGTCGAGGTCGAGTCGCGTATTAGAGTGGTGGTGGTGGTGGGTGCTGACGGGCTGTTCGCGGCACCGCACCGCCGCCTCCTTCGTCCCGCCCTCGTCGGGCTATTCGCGGCACCGCTGCGCCGCCTCCTTTGTCACGCCCACGTCGGGCAGCCAGCGGAGCTGCGCCTCCGCCTCCTCCGTCGACCTCGCTTGAAGCCGCCGAGCCGCCGAGGGGGAGGGTCAGTCGGCCAGACACAGTCGCCGGAGGGGTGCTGCAGAAGGGGCGCCGCCACCGCTGCCTGGCTGCCGGTGGCCGGCTCCTTTGCTGGCCGTTTTCCTGCAGACTAGCTCATGTAGCTAGGTAGCAGCCCAAGTACCCAAATGGCCACTAACAAGCTGACTTGCCGACGTCGATCGTGCAGTTGCGCTCCAGCACACGCTGATCTTGTTCCACATCTGATACTATCTCTTCTTCGGTTTGACTTGAAGACCAGGTCAACTCCAAACTCCATATATTCTTCCGCTTCAACATGGCCTTTTCTGCCTCACTTGGATCCTTCAGGTATTTAAGGTTGGTTATTTCCATACGTCCACTTATCATATCAAGATTTTCAAGCTCTGAGATTCTTGCATCATCTCTACCACACCCAACAGCAAACAGGGCCAGATCTCTTAAGAGAGTCAGCTGGCCAAATCCTGATAGCATGCATTGTAGTTTGCTGCAACCCACTAGATTCAAAACCTCAAGATTTTTCGAGTTAGCTATACCTTTAGGCAACTCCACCAGCTCCTTGCAATTATGAAGGTCTATATGCTCTAGAGTACCAATCGATGTAACCCATTTGGGAAGCACAGTAACTTTGGTTTCAGAAAGGTGGAGAGTACGAAGCATCGGGCAGGCAAATGTGCTTGGTAGGTCTTGGAGACCCCAACAACCATGTAAGTTGACTGTCTGTAAGTTGCTTAACTCAACATTGAATTCTGAAGGAAGTTGCAAAGATGAACATCTGAGTATATGAAGCACTCTTCGGTTCCCCAGTCTACCCATGGAGATCGGTATGTCTCTAAGCTTTCCACAGTAATTTAGTTGTAAGAACTGAAGATCTTGACAATCACCAATGGACTCAGGTAAACTCTCAAGATCAGTAATATCATTCAGCTCTAGAGTTCTTAACTTCTTAAGCTTGCCAATAGACTTAGGTAACACAACAAAACCTTTGCAACTAATAAAATGGAGTGACTGCAAGTTCCAACAGCATGATATAGCCTCTGGAAGTTCCGTGCATGTAAGTTGATGGATTTCAAGATATCTAAGATGTTCTAACTTCAGTATGAATTGTGGAAATAGAGTATCAACTGCATAGTCTAAAACAACACTGCGGATATAGCAAATCTCATGGTTATCAAATGACGGGTTACCTCCAGAGACATATACAGCACAGACTTTGTCAAATAGGCCCCCCTCAACCTTCTCACTGCAAGACATCAAAGACAAATATCTGCATTTTTGTGACCAGTTATGTGTAGTCATGTTCTTTGGTAGAGATGCCATCACTTCATACTGTAAAATATAACGAGTAAGATCATGAATCAGGTCATGCATCTCGCATACTACACTTTTTTCAGGCCAAGTTTCAACCGGACTTTGAAGAAATCCAGCTTTCATAAGAGCATCAAAGTATTCATTTCCAATATCATGTGCCAGCTGTTCATTCTTCAGCTTGATGAATCCATGGGCAATCCTTTGTTCAATCAAGTAGTCTTTATTGATTTTGTAGCCTTTGGGGAATATGGAGCAAAATGTGAAGCACTCCTTTAGATGATCTTTCAAGTAAATATAGCTCAGTGTCAAGGATGCAAACACTCTGCCTTCTATAATCTCTTCTTCCCATAGATTATTCTCTCTTATGGCTCGCCAAGTATTTATTGTTCTGTTTTCATGGAGAACAGATCCAAGAGTTTTTATTGCTAGTGGCACCCCACCACATTTCTTCACGATATTTTTTCCAACTTGAATATAAGAAGAATCCAAATCTTGTTCCACCCAACCACAACTGTTTAGAAAGAAGCTCCAGCTCTCATCCTCTAAGAAGAACGGCAATTTGAATACATCCTCTGATTCCACAGCTTCCGCAACACTTTGGTTGCGAGTAGTTAGAAGAATCTTGCTTCCATAGGCACCATTATTTAGGAGAACCATGAAATTTTCCCATTCTTGCCTATCCTCATGCCAAGCATCATCCAAGACAAGAAGAAACTTCTTTCCGCTCAATTTGTTTGAAATTGCATGGAGCATTTGATCTTGGGCATGGACACCAGAGTTTTGCTCAACGACAGCTTCAAATAGCTTCCCAATGAGTTTATCCTTGCAAATTTCTTGCAATACATGGACCCAGAATATTGTATTTGTGAAGTGCTCCTTTATCTTGTCATCATGGAAGATATGTTGGGCTAAAGTAGTCTTGCCAGAACCACCAAGCCCAACAATAGAAACTATATGATTACATTCTCCTTTGTTAGGTTGTACAAGCTTAGATATGATTTTGCCCTTCACAGGATCCCTTGATGGTATTTTTAAGTCTTCAACATAACTCAACAAAGACTGATCTGATGTTTCCTTGTTTCTGCTTTGAACTGGTTGATCCACTTGTAAATCGTGTAGTGTATTTTCCTTCACAATTGTATCAAATGTCACCTTGATTTCATCGATCTTATGGGCCACCTTGTGTGGGAACACAAGCAACTCTGGTTTTGCAGAAAAGTTGTCAGTTATAGCAGGCTTATCATGGTCACTATTTACCTTGTGTTTCTCATCTTCAATGTAGACATCATCAAGTAAATCATAAATCTCATTAGCAAGACTTCTCAATTTCAACACCCCTCCACCAGATACTTCATGGTCTATTGTTCTGCCACGAACCACAGACAGCCAGCTCATAATCTTTGTATGTATATCCTGGAGCTCGGAGAGATCCTTTTTTAAACCAATTATGGAAGCAAACTCACTGGATATCAGTGAACCTAGCTTGTTTCCTGCAACCGTCAACAGTCCAGATGCTAAAGCACCCTCAATTCCAGCCATATTTGAAAGGCTCCTGCGCCAAACCCCTGTGGATGAAGTTGCAAAATGAATGGTTACATGTGTTTTGCCACCTCAAACTAATATGGTTGATGTGCTAATACAAGCAATATTATTTTTGTTGGCCCACAGGATCACCGGCTCAGGTGAGTGAACCACTCACCAGTCTTGCCGAGCACCCGCTAGTGTTGCCGAGCACCCACTAGCTAAGCCGACCACGAACAAGCGTTGTCCGTCCCCACACACTATGGCTAGAGGTTGAAGAAGAGGAAGAACAGAGCATACACACACAGTACAAGACACCAGCGTTGGCCGAAGCCCTGTACGGGAGATTGCAAATCTGAACTCTCTTTGCTGAGTTGCCGTGTATGTCTATTTATATAACTCTATCCATCTAGTCCTAGTACAGCGCACATACTATAACAGTAACTAGATAACACAGCAGGACTGACTTCTGCGCCTGTCCCTGCATGTGGCTACAGTGCGTCAATTGAGCCGTTCGGCGCCTGCCTCTGTCAGCGGCTACAATACCACAGTAGGGGGCCTTTTCGGCGCCGCCTTCCCTTGCTGTGTGTTCACACAAGGAAAGCAGTAGATTATTCTAACAATTCTTCCCCTAATCCTACTGCTATCCCTTGTACCCTCTCCATGCCGATCATCTCCTTCAGCTCTGTAAGTCGAAGACGTCCGAGCGGCTTGGTGAGGATGTCCGCGAGTTGCCGACCAGTTTCGACGAACTCGATGACGATCTGCCCTCCATCGACATAGTCCCTGAGGAAGTGGAACTTTACATCGATGTGTTTGCTCCGGTCGTGCAGAACCGGATTCTTCGCGAGGGCAATGGCGGGCTGGCTGTCCACCATCAGTGCTAGTGGGTGAGCTTCCTCACCGGTCAGCTCGCCTAGTAGCCGACGTAGCCACACAACTTGGCACGCCACTGTGGCCACCGCTACGTACTATGCCTCGCACGTAGATAGCGCCACCACCTTCTGTTTCAGCGACAACCATGAAATTGGAGCCGACCTGAGGAAGACGAGCACGCCAGAGGTGCTCCATCATCCATCGATGTCCCCGTGCCATATCTGCATCGCTGAACACAGTGAGATGCAGCCTACTTCTGCTGGTCTTTGGAAAGATGATCCCTTGATCCACCGTCCCCTTGACGTAGCGCTGTAGCCGCTTCACCGTAGCCCAATGATCCTCTCTGGGATCCTCCATGAAGCGACTGACGTAGTCCACGGTGAACGCAATGTCCGGCTTCATGTGGACTAGGTAGCGCAGACCGCCGACGATGCTCTGATAGAGTGTTGCATCCATCTTCGCCGCGGTGCTGGCCTTTGTCAGCTTCAGCCGCTCCTCCATCGGAGTCACACATGGCTTGCACTCAGCCATGCCGCTCCGCTCCAACAGCTTGGAGGCATACACGCTCTGACCGACCATGAGTTCCTTCGTCCCTGTCTTACCTCGATGCCGAGGTAGTAGGAGAGTACGCCAAGATCGCTCATTCGAAAACGAGCCACCATCTCACGCTTGAAGCTGTTGATGTCCTCTGTGCGCACGCCGGTGATGATCAAGTCAGTCCACATACATGCCGACTGATGAGCTCCTCCTTCCCCCAGTCGCCGCGTGTAGAACGCGTGCTCAGGTTGCGCACCATTGAAACCCAAGCTCGCCCAGCGTGGCGTCAAGCTTGGCGTTCCATGCTCGTGGGGCCTGCCGCAGCCCGTAGAGCGGCTTACGCAGTCGGAGCACCCTGTGCTCCTCTCCCTTGACGGTGAAACCTAGAGGTTGCCTGACGAAGACCGTCTCCGCCAGCTTGCCATTGAGGAAGGCCGATTTAACGTCCAAGTGATGGATGTGCCAGTCCTTTGCTGCTGCCAAGGCTAGTAGCAAATGGACCAACTCCATGCGCGCTACTGGCGCAAAGACCTCCTCGAAGTCTATGCCCTCGTGCTAAACAAAGCCTCGGGCGACGAGGCGTGCCTTGTGCTTGACAATGGCGCCGAGTTCGTCCCGCTTGACCTTGTACACCCACTTCAGGCTGATCGGACAGCATCCTGGAGGTGGATCGATGAGCTGCCATATCTCGTTTTCCTCAATCGCCTTCATGTCCTCCAGCATCGCCCGTCACCAGTTTTCGTCCCGCTCGGCCAGCACGAACATGGGTGGTTCCTCTGCACTGACGAGCAGCAACTCTGCATCATTGAGCAGCTGACCAACCAGTCCTGAGGGTCCTGTGCCGCCGACGATGTCGTCCAGCCTACAGAACCGCACCTCCTCACATTCGTGGAAGGCATCCACGAACTCAGTGATGTCACTTGGAGGAGAGGCGAACTCGATCGGCGTCGATGGAGTTCCCTGTTCTGCTGGAGTGCTCGGCACAGCACCTGGAGTGCTCGGCACCCTGGTTGCAGTGCTCGACACTACTTCTAGACAGCTCGTCATTACTCCTGTAGTGCTCGGCACCACTGTAAGAGTTCTTAGCCTTAGTCTTGGAGTGGTCGGCACCACTGCAAGACCTCTTGGCTCCACCACGGGAGTGCTCGGCACCCGTCCTAGAGTGGTCGCCACCACTGCAGAACCTCCCAGCGCCACTCCTGGCGTGCTCGACATCCCTCCAGGAGTGCTTGGCACTGCCCCAGGAGTGCTCGGCTCTGCTGCTGGAGTGCTCGGTGCTCCTCCTGGAGTGCTCGGCACCTCTTCCCTAGCGTCTCCACCATCGTGGATGACCAGGTGCTCGACGACGAAGGTGTTGGTGAAGCCATCAGCTTCCCCCGTGCTCGGACTGGTCCAGTCCCAAGCCGCCTTCTTGTCGAACACGACGTCGCGCGAGACAAGCACTTTGTCTCCGCATGGGTCATAGAGCCAGTACGCCTTGGTACCCTCCGTGTAGCCTAGGAACATCATGGGTGTGCTCCTGTCCTCCAGCTTGGTGAGGTTCGGCTTTGTCTTCTTGACATGGCTGATGCAGCTGAATGTCCGGAGGAAGGACATGCTCGGCTTGCGCCCATACCAAGCTTCGAACGACGTCTTGCCCGTCAAGGCTTTGGTCGGAGTGCGGTTGAGGATGAACACCACCGTGGTCACCGCCTCCCCCTAGAACCTTGCCGGCATGCCTTTGGCCTTCATCATGGATCGGGCCATGCCGACCACCGTCTGGTTCCTGTCGCTCCACCATGCCATTCTATTGTGGCAAGTATAGCGCGGTGTGGTGTCGCACCACACCCTGATCCGCGCAGTATGCATAGCGAACTCCACCGAAGTGAATTCACCGCCGCGATCAGTCCTCAGCACGCGGAGCTTCTTGCCGCTCTCGGCCTCCGCGCGCATCTTGAACTTCTTGATCGCCGCCGCCGCTTCGTCCTTGCTCGTCAGGAGTTGCAGCCACATGTAGTGACTGCAATCATCCACGAGCAGGAGGAAGTATCCGCCGACCACCGTTTGTAGCAGGCGTGATCGGCCCACAGAGGTCGCCGTGGACGAGCTCGAGAGCGTCCTTCGTGCACGATACTTGGCCACCTTTGGGAATGGTAGCCTCCTCTGCTTCTCGGCTAGGCAGCTGTCACACAGCTTGCCTCCGTGCCTGGTGTGGGGTAGCCCTCGGACCATCTTCTCTAGCCTACCAAGTGCGTCGAAGCTGAGATGTCCGAACCGGGCATGCCACATCCATGGTTAGTAAGAGTGCCTTGCCGCCAGGCACACCGACTACTCTACCTTCAGGTCTAGCAGGTACAACCGGTTCAGGGACCTCTTCACCTTGGCGAGAAGTCGCTGCTCTCTGTCCCTAATCCTAAGGACTCCGTCCTTGATCAGTACCTCGCTACCGCGCTCATCCAGCTGACCAATGCTGATGATGCTGGAACGCAGCTACGGGATGTAATATACATCCATTAGCGTGCGGTGCTCACCGTTCTGGCACTTGAAGATGATGGTGCTGCACCCTTGGATAGCCACCCTTGAGCCATCACCAAACTTCACCGTACCGGTAACATCATCGTCGAGCTCAGAGAAGGATTCCTTGGAGCCCGTCATGTGGTTGCTGGCACCAGAGTCCAGATACCACCGCTGCTTCTGGTCGGCGCCCACACGTTCGAGGTAGACTTAGACGCGTGGTTCGTCGAGGTTGACAGTCTTCAGGGCCTTCCCAGGTCCTTCTACCATCGTCGCGTCTTCCTTCTCCTCGGCCTCGACGTCGTGTAGTGCACAGAACGTTGCCATCAGGATAGTGGCCTCATCCTCATCATCAGGCTTGCGCCAGATGAGCCTTAGCCTTCTTCTCCTACTTGCGATTTAGGCACTCCCATGCCCAATGGCCCATCTTCCCGCAGCGCCGACAGACGTTCGGGTCGACCTGCTTCTTCTTCTCCGAAGAAGCCTTGCCGCGGCGCTTGCCATCACCACCATGGCTGGAGGAGGCTGCCTTCCCAGAGTTCCTCTGAGCAGCCCACTCCTCTTCCGTCAGTAGCAGTTTTACCGCTGTCCTTCGTTGCTGTCGCCTGCTCCAGGCGCTCATCCACTGCCCGTAGACGGCCTGTCACATCCTCAATGGTGAGGGTGGACAAGTCCAGCGTCGTCTCTATGGAGAGAGCGATCTGGATGTACTTTGCCGACACAGAGTGGAGGTACTTGGAGACCGCCTCCTCTTCGTCGATGGTGACGCCATGGCTCTTCAGCTTGCTGATGAGCGTCTGCAGGCGAGAGGAGAAGTCCTCCACTGTTTCACCATCCTTGAACTTGAGGTTGGACGTACTCCTGTTTCAGAAGCTGGGCTTGTCGCCTTCTTTGCGCGGTCGAAACCGACGCGCATCGCCGCAATAGCCTCCCACGCCTCCTTAGCAGAGCTCTTCGATCCCCAACGGCTCCCTGTACTCCGCCGGTACAGCAGTGAGGATAGCCTCCAACGCTGACATAGTCATCTTCCTCATTGTCGGTGCCCTTGTCAACTAGCATTCCAGAGCCGTCGGGCTCTGAGCTTTACCTTCATGGTCACCGACCACTCTCCATAGTTGGTGCGAGTCAGCGTCGGCCAACTGGTGCCGCTGACCTCCCGCACCGTGCGAACAATGACCTCCGGTCGTCGCTGGGCAGCCACAACAGTGCCACTGCTGTCGCCCATCTTCCGAACCGCCCATCATCGCCAGCGGTTAGTCTGGCGACGATGCTTGTACGGCTCCGATACCACTTGTTGGCCCACATGATCACCTGGCTCAGGTGAGTGAACCACTCACCAGTCTTGCCGAGCACCCGCTAGTGTTGCCGAGCATCCACTAGCTAAGCCGACTACGAACAAGCATTGTCCGTCCCCACACACTATGGCTAGAGGTTGAAGAAGAGGGAGAACAGAGCATACACACAGTACAAGACACCAGCGTTGGCGAAAGCCCTGTATGTGAGATGGTAAATCTGAACTCTCTTTACTGAAGTTGCCGTGTATGTCTATTTATACAACTCTATCCATCTAGTCCTATTACATCGCATATGCTGTAACAGTAACTAGATAACACAGCAGGACTGACTTCTGCGCCTGTCCCTGCATGTGGCTACAGTGATGGCAGGTGAGCCGTTCAACGCCTGCCTCTGTCAGGCTACTAGTACCACAGCAGGGGTCCTTTTCGGCGTCCGCCTTCACTTGCTGTGTGTTCACACAAGGAAAAGTAGTAGATTATTCTAACACTTTTTTCGGCTCTTGAAGGATAAAACGGATGCAAAAGGTCTGAAATTATGAACTAAGGTGAGCTATCTGGATATTATATAGGAACTCACTGGAAAAAATTGGTCCTACGGCATTTTATCTTACATGGGAAAACAAAAAGATATAGTTTGGAATGGATGTTGGCCCTTGCTTCCTGTGCAGATGCTCTAGATTAAGCAATTCCATGCCACTTCGTTATGAGCCACATATGAGAGGATACACATTGATACAGCGACAGAGAAATAAGTTGTCTACAAGTACCTCTGGTGATGGTCAGAGCAGAGCAAGAGCAACAAATGTATCACATATGACACTTGTGCTTATTATGATGTAAGTACCTTGTGTAGATTGTCTAATTTGTGGCACTCACTGAGAAACCTGTAAAACAATTCAACATCGTTAGCGAGAAATTTAATCAGGGAAGACAGTAGGAAGATATAGTTGCAGAAGGAATCAGAGCATGTACGTAGAATCGAAGCTCTAATCAGCTGCCTGATCCTATTGCCTTCCCCTGATACGGCACTGGCTTTGGTGGTTCAGGATGCAGAGTTGCAGACAGTAGGAGCCTAGGAGGTGCAGCTTAGCTGGATGCCTGGATGGCAGAGAGACGACCCTGGTAGTGCTTTTGGTAGATCCAGTTCAGCGCTTCGGGGTCAACTGTCCCTGCATGACACCACAAAATGCAGTGGCGCATAATTTCTGCGGATTAATATCATGAAGGAGACATGTAACTACTCTTGGAGCCTACTGCAATCAAGGAAGTGGAAAGGAAACCATCATAAAAATTCGTTGCCATCCAAAATTCGAACCATAAAAACTATACCTGTGCGTTTGATACCTTCATGGATGGTTGACAACAAGTAGATGAACTCCTTGGCGCTCTCTCGTCCGTCGACGGTTGGTGATGCGCAGGCAGGACAGGCAGGCGAGAACTTCGAGAAGCCCCAGGCCAGCAGCGGTCGAGGACGCAGCTACGCAAGTACCCATGCCTTAGACTGTCTCCAACAGATCGGACATAAAAACGAGAGGCATACCATGGTTTGGGTACCGCACAGCGAAAGGTCACGGACCAAAAAAAATTACCTTTTCCAACAGCCGACACAAATGAGAAAAGCTCCCATCGCCTCCCCTTCCTCTCTCCCTCTCCCTCTCTCTCCCGAGGTGGCGGCGCTGCGGCGGGTCCCGAACGCGGCGGCCTCCCTGCGCTGCGCGTGGCCATGGGCCCCGGCGGCGGGCGAGCTCGGCTTGGCGTGGTGAGCCACCTCTCTCTCTTCCCCCTCTCCCGGTGTGCAGGCACATCGTACGGGCCCGCCGCGCTGGCCGTCCTCCGGCGAGGTGGCGCTTCCCACGCAGTCCGCCGCGCCGGAGTCCCGACCCGGCCTGCGACCGCCGTCGCCACAGCAACCGCCATGGCCGGACGCCGCTGGGGCCGAGCATCGCCGGAGCCGCAGCCACCGAGCGCCTGCCATCCGCGACCGCCGCCGACTGCCCTGTGCCCGAGCACCACCCGCGCTCGCCATCTACAGTCAGCCGGAGCCGGGCACCACCAAGGGCTGCTGCTAGTCGCCGAGCTCTGCTCTCCCTCTGTTCCACCCTCTCTTCCCGCGCGCTCTCTCTGAATCCGCTCTGCCCTCGCACTGGAGCTGAGCGCAGGCTAGCAGCCGAGGGCCCTGCCGCGCCGAAGCCCTCACAGGAGAAATCGCTGCCGCTGGCCGTGCCATCGGAGATTTGCTGTAACGAGGAGAGAGGCAATGCTTTTTTGCCTATGGTCTGTGCCAGTACGCAAAATAGGTGATGTGTATGGGTCACCCTATTGGAGGCTGTTTTTGGGTAGGCAAAGTACTGTAAGGAACTGCATTTTGGGTTTGCATCTCCTTATTGGAGATAGTCTTATATCCGCCAGAAGCTGTGATCTGACACGATACTCCGTCCTTGGGCTTTCCGTCGACAGGGTCCACAGCCATTTCATCGACCTTGCCGTCCTTGGGCTTTCCGTTGAATGAGAAAATTGCATACTTAGCACTCCAAACAATGCGCTTCGCAGATATAGGACTCCAAACATCGACTTCATAGAAATAACCTTCGAAACGTTGGCTTCTTGATTTTCATGACATTAAGTGTATTTCATCTCTTCTTTAATCTAAATTGCTGGTACCTTCACATCCATTGCTGGTATCCTTCACCCTCAGTTGGTACCTTCACCATCTTTGGAACCTTTCTTCTTGTGGCCACCTTCTATCCATCCCTTCCTTCTTAGTTTTCTTCGTCTTTCTACCTAGTAATTTAGCAAGAGGTGCACCAACTAAAAATGGTAGTTCAACTTATGGCCATTGTGTTTTGTCTGTCATTGGCTCAATCTCTCTACCATAAGCGACCCTGAATCTATCAACCTGAGTAATAGTCATGCACAAACTGTTCAAGGTCAACTCCCCGTTCGCTGGTTACAAAGGCCAATACATGTTGACATGACTTACCAGTGTGCTGCCATTCAAAACAAGTACAGGTCCTTTGGTTTAACTTGACAATATGCCTCTCAACTTTGCTGCTATGGCCCCACACCTCTACACTCCAATTAGCACATGTAACAATTTTCAAGTGGTCCAAACCTCTAGTATTTGCCTTCAGCTGAAGCATAATAGCCGAAAGTATCCTGTCCTGTAGGGAGCCTGTATGCAATATTTTTTCTCTTGTTCCTATAATACCATGATCATTTCTCTAATCTTATCAGTAAGGTCAGCAACAGGTAAGTCTTTATGTTCTCTAATCCTAGTTATTAAATGACTTTGCAATATTACTAGTGATGTAGTCACATTTAATTTCTGAATTGAAAGCACACCTATACCATAATAGCTTATGATTGGTCTGTAACCATTTCACTGCTTCTAGTGATTCACTTACCATTTTTGCTATATTGTCATAGAATGTCTTCTTTGTAAGCTCATTGCTGTAGGATATATCTGGCTGAACCCTCTAAACCTCTTCTGAAAAATTTCTCACAAGATGATAAAAGCATTATCTTTGCTCTGCATTTGGGAACACATCCTTCACTGCATTCTATAAGCCCTTGCAAGCATCAGAACAAATAGCAAGGAGTGGATGATTAGCTATTGTCCTTCTTCAGTTGTTCCATGAACCAAGTCCAAGTTGTCTGTTGTTTCAGAAACTATGAAGCCATAAGCTGACGGGATACATCCAATTGTGACCATCAACTGCTATAGCTGCGACCAAGTGGCCATTCCACCTTCCATTAAGTGTTGTAGCATCTATGCTCAAATGAGGCCTACAACCTTCCAAGAAACTATCAATGCATGGTTTAAGAGCATAGAAAAAATGGTGGAAATATACTTGTACCATCCACCTCAAGTACCTCAATCTCCATGACACTCCCGTGGCTCTGCTTCATTACCTCGGCCTTCCACCTAAACAATAGCTCAAAACTCTCTTCCCATTTGCCATAAACCTCAGCAAGAGCTCTGTCTTTACCTGCGCCATACAATGTCATATGCAATTGTGACCTTGTGATCTGTCTACAACTTCTTTTGCAATTCCTTAGCACCAATATTTGGATCATCTCTAAGGATACTCACAGCCTTGCTAGCTACCCACTTCTGAGATGGAGTCTTAGTTATCGTCCTCATGGTAGACGCACATATATAGTGATCGACCAAAACTAGTTACCTGCAAAACACAAAATCAATGAGATTCATATTAATTTACAGGAAAAGTAGAATCATTCGTAAATTATACAAAGACTGAAACTAACAAAAGAGTGAAAATAGCATTTGCGCTAACAAAATTTAATACAAATTGACTTGTTCTGATTTGTATATGTAATGTCTAGAAACCATAAAAAAAGTCAATGTCGTAAATATATATCTGGAAATATTCGCTCAATATGCTAAAGCAAATGGTGCAGGTCAAGGAAATTTGCTATTAAGTAATTGCAAAGACCACAAAGATAACTGACATGACCTATTTGAACAAAACTGTTAGCTAGAAAAGGCAATAGCTAAAAGTAGAATTAATGAAAACAAATAAATTTATTCACCTCTACGTTTGCTTTGGCCTTTATGTTTGGTGCCATTTATTCTCCAAGGGCAATCACCACCGGACCTGCAATAAGCCCTATATCTCGTCTTACATGACTTATCAGTGTAACACCTCTAGTGTTACGAGCTTGCTTAGCACCGAGGTTTAGACCTAAGAGGATTTACCGAAATGATTTTCTCGGATTTTAAAATTTTAACTTATGTTTAAAAATGTCCGATAACGATTCTAGCAAGTAAATGGCGAATGGCTTGTTCTGTTGGATTGAGTATGAAAGCAATTTTTGTAAACAAAATAAAATATACTTTGTATTTAGTACTTGAATAAATCTGGAGCGCAAGTTAATAGATGAAAATACAACTCTTGTTTTGGTAAGAAAAAGTTATTCAATAGTATATATGATAGCTCAGAAATCGAATCTGAGATTTAAACGAGAACTTTTCATGAGTCGGCAAGAAATATGATTTATGTTCAAAAGGTCAATTTTGGCAAAGTATGTTAAGCAAATAGTTCAATAGCGCTTAAGTATTTCGCTCCTATGGGTTAGTATGCAGTATGGGCTAGGTCATGATATATTTGTTATTTGATATCAATAGGATTTAGATCTTTTGGTTTGCCGACGACGTATCTCTATTCACATCCGTGCCGCTTCGCAGTCGTCGCATAGTGGCCGCCGGTCCCGGCTTCTAGGGTGACAAGGCACCTCACTGCAGTCTTGATCGCTAGGCGACATGGTGCGTCCCCCACTCGGAGTCCGTCATCCAATTTATTTGCGTCGCGCCGCACTGTCGAGTCGTTGTTTAGTCTTTCTTTTCTCTACTTGCCTGCATCTGCTTGTCCCTTCTTTGCTGGATACTACTGCTGTACTAGACGAGCGTAGTGGCCATGTGCGCTTGCTTTCTCGTGGTCTTGCTTGGAAGATTGCCGAGTCACTCCTTGCTTTCCCTCCCTCACTGCCTGTCTCGTCGTTTGCTGCCGTTTTTCACGCTGCCGCACATGGTCCTCCTCCTACCCAACGCAGTGCCATTACATCAACATGACCATGCCGTCCAGGCCGGTCCATCTCCAAGCTACTCCTGCTACCTCCTACCCTCTGTTTCTTGAGGACGCCAAGCCACTGCTCGCCTTGCTCGCCCCTCTCTCGGTCTCACCCTCCCGGTGCTCCCTGCTCCCTGCCTTGCGCGAGCACCCGCCCAGGGCCGTGACCGCCGACGCCGCCACCCAGTCACTACACGCGCAGAGCCCACACGCGGCTCTTCGCTTCCTCTCCCGCGCTTCTTCTTGTGCACGCTGAGGTTGAGTTGCAGCGCCACTGCGCACCGAAGTCGCCGTGCCATGTCTTCTTCTCGTCCGTCGTGAGCCCACGGCCCCATGCTGGTGCTATAGCCCTGCAACGCTACCTCCCGAGTGTTTTCCTCGCCGCCAGGTCCACCGATGATGGCTTTTCCCCACCGCGCTCTGCCAGCCGCGATGTCCCTGGTCACGCGCCGTCGTTGCTGGTCAACCTCGTGGGTAAGCGCATGCGCGCGTGAGTCCCTCGGCTCTGTGCTGGACCTGAGACTCCGCAGCACTATCTTCCCATAGCCGCTTCCACTGCCGCCACCACGTGCTGCGGTACGATAAAGTCACCGGCCTCTCCCTCACGAGCGCACCCGAGGTCGCGTTGTCCTATGGCCGCTCGGTCACCACTGTCACCCGGTTTCCCTCACGCGCGCGTGAGCTCCACTACGCTGCCTTTTCACACGCCTTGGCCATGCTGGCACGCTGTTGGTGCCCCATGTGCCGCCCCACCATCTCCGTCGGCCGGCGCACTGCCTCCCCTGTAGCAGTCGCGTCCGGTCGCCATGCCACGTCGCCACCGCACGTCTCCCCACTACTGTGGGCCACCTCCTCCTGTGTTGTGGGCACCTATGGTTGTGGGTTGGTCCACCGCTGCCCGTGGCTGGTTTTCTGCCGTCGCCGTGCCCTCCTCGGCCAGGATTGACCGCCGGCTAGTGCTCTTCTATTCCTTCGTTCGTAGAAGAAGAAGAGAAGGTGAGAAGGTTAAAGTAGAAAGTGATTTTTGGATCTGAATGCGAAAACTGTGACTCGTCTTAATAGTGTTAAATAGTGTACAAGACTACAGGTGGATTAAGTAAAAGTACAGGGGCCTCAGCGCAAAGTGGCACCGCCGCCGCTGGGCTTCCCATCGTGGGCCAGCCGGTTCGCACTGGGCCGCTCGCGCCGTTACCACGCGCCCTGCCGTTGCTGGGCCACTGCTCGCGGCCTGCTCGCCGCCCACGCCTAGGCCGAATGCGCGCACTGTGCGCCTAGGCCGCGCGTCCACATGGGCCGGCTGTTCCGGCTGCTGGGCCACCGCGCCATGTTGGGCCGCGCGCGTGCCTTGCGGGCCGAGTGTGTCCGCCAGGCCTTTTTCTTGTTGTGATGTTTTGTTTTGTTAATTCAGTGCTCTTCGAAAATGGAAAATATAGAGTAGAAAAATCATAAAATATGCCAAACTAATTTTGTTAAGTTTCTAAAATCATGATCTACCTGATAGGGTATTTCATTCGCATAGGTTCTGTATATTTTTAGGGTTGCTCTAATTATTTTAACATGCTTAATATTGTTAAAAGGTGAACTTGTAGGAATTTTCGTGATAAATCGGTGATAGTGTTGGCTTTGAGAATTTTACAATAAATTACTAATATTATTAGCTGCTCACTGTAATTTTTGTAGCTCTAGAATAATTAGTTTGCTAGCTAGATAATAATGCCCTATTTCGAATAAAGATTAAATCGATAGAATGAAATAAAGAAACACATTGGAATTGTATAACTAAAATGATTATTGGGAAATAATGCCTTATTTGACAACATGGATACGTAGCCTAATTACGGTCATCGCTAGAACTACCTCGTTAACTTGAAAGGCGAAAATCGTATTTTACAAGTCACGATTGCAGTTGATTAATTACGTCTTTGCATTGCATCGCATTGCATATCATAATAGGGACATCGATGGATCGTGGAGTCATCGGGAGTTGCTGGAGAAATGGTGCCTTTGGAGATCATGTCGCCATGATGGAAAGCTAACTTCTGATTAAATCTTACCCAGGCAAGCCCCGGTGCATAACCCCTATTATTTTGCACTTAAAATTATCTTTGTGGATTAAGTTTTAAGGAGTTGAATGAAATCCACTTGCATATATATATCTTCATCCTATGAGTCTTACTAGTATGATAGGATCATGTAGATTGCTATGCTACAGAACTCGGTAGAAGTCGAGTGATTGCCTGTCACTCGTGAGAGATAGGAAATATATTACTGTATGATCATCACTTGGAAAATTTTTGTAGCTCCGAAATAATTAGTTTGCTAGTTCGATAATAATGCCCTATTTCAAATAAAGATTAAATCCATAGTGTCGGCACAAAAATTTGTCCCGTGTCGAGGGCACACGAGCAAGCCGAAAGGGTCCGCTCATAAGAATAAATCAGTCAAAGCTCATGGGGTTGTATAAGAAGAATCGGTTATCGTTCAGGATGAATTTTATTATTTGGACAAATATCGGTCAATGGCAATAAGATGTCAACAATAATTAGTTTATGCTAAGCCAATGACTGCGAGTAACCGAACCTCTTTTTATGTAAAAGAAATAGCTCATCATCATTCAACCGTTTAATAAAGATAAATCTAATAAACATATTAGATCTCATCTATCGCTATGACTAGTGGGGCATGAGGCAGAATCATGCAGGCCATAGAAACAACAATAGACTCGATGACCCTAACTTATCACTAATATCAGTGGGGCATGAGGCAGAATCATGTAGGCCGTAATATAATAATAAGATCATGGGGCTAACACATCTTTCAACATGTCCCTACTTCAATGATCTCGTGATGTGAACTGTTCGTGAAAGCGCTCGATATCGGTTAAAACAGCCGATTCAGGCATATCACACAGTTAAAGTCATGCCCTCTCAGGAACTGATCTACCAAATAATGATCCCCACTCCACGGTGCTAACAGTGGGGTGTGAGGCAGAATCACACAGGCCGTGATAACGGGCCATGGAACGGTTTTCGCTAGCCAATAGATCTACTCAAGGTCAGACATGCCATAACCGCACGCTATGCACGATCAAGATTGACATAAAACAACTGATAAAACATAACTCGTCATTTAAAGTGCAGATTAGATCAGTTTAGATTAACAAACGATGGGTTAAACAAGATATAAGGCCGATCTAGGTCAATTCCAATCGGGCGAAGTGATATTGCTGTAATTAAATAAATAATGGAAGCAATAAGCAATATCGGTAACTTAATGAATCTATCTGAAGGAACACCACCCTTAGATAGAGCCGATAACTTGACCTTAATCTAGTTCGAGCAGTGAAGGTCGACCAGATCGATGCAGCCTTACTTGAACTAGACAAGAATTGATAACTAACTTATACTAGAGTCGTAGTGGAGGTCGACCGGATTGATGTAGCTGTACGAATAGAGGTATAAGTCATGACGGTACTTACAGACAAGCAGTGGAGGTCGACCGGATCGATGCAGCCATACTTGCTGAAGAACTCGCTGAGATCTACTCTACTCCTACTTCTAAGGGGTGGCCGGAGCCAAAAAAGTAAGTAACTTATATTTAATTGATTGTGTTTTTTTACAATAGCCGGGGTTTGATATTTATACCCGGGAGCTATGCATAACTCCTATCTAAGCACGACTCATCACAATCTTTGGCCTTAGAGAAAAAAATTCCTAATTTAAGATAACTTGGACTCTATCTTTCCCTTTTTGTAGAGTCCAACATGTTTTGTCCCGGCGCCGATCGTAGCCTTTGTCGTTATCTGCTGGCGCTACCTGAAGAAAGCCGATTCAAGTGTTGCATTCGAATCCGCTAGTACCAATCTGCACGCAATTGATTCCTTGATGACATGATATTGGGAGCTTTTGAATCCCTACGACTCTTCTTCCAAATTTTGGTGTAAACACATACCCCCAATTTTGGGATAAAAGTATTTTTATTCCAAAATTATCATGTCTATACCCCTGATACGTCCATAGTCATGGGTAGAGCATCTTGATCTGGGGTCTACTGTTTGTCGCCGCCTATGTCAGCTCATGAGCCCATGCTTTAAAACTTTTACGAGAGCATTATTGCTTCACGAGCAGTTGGATTCATCTTTCCAGGTCAGCTATAAAATGTTTATCCGACCCTGGCAAGAGCAACTCAACAATTCAGCCATGTTTCTCTTCTATCTGCCTCCTCAAGTGCTTCTAACTCCGCCAGACCCTCCATGGTCTATCCTTTTGCTATGAAGATCTTGAGTGGTTAGAAGAATTCTTGTGCATAGGGTGATTGTGTCGCTCATTTGAGCTCCTTGTCGAGCAAGAGGATTAGCTATTGCGGTTAGAAGAATTCTTATGATATCACCTGAGTCTCCTCTCCATGCTCGCAAAGCTGTTCTAGTGTTTGCAAGGGCTAAAATGTGTGGACACCTTTCCCTTGTTTGTTCCACCAAACGCCCACCGGGAAAGCCACATGCTTCTTTCCCATAGTTTCTTAGTTTACCGAGAAATTGGCTGGGCATCTGTTAGGCGAGCGACCTTTCCCCTTCTCTGGCACAATTTTATCAACGGGCCGATGTGATTCGGTTCACGATGACCTTCGGCCTTGTGGGGACCCGGACTCCCTTCAATCCAAAGAAGCCTTGATGGGTTGATCTCTGGTCAATGTAAATTCTTTGCATCCGTCCCACGATATTTTCGAATCTATTATCTCTTTGTTATCCGTCCCCTGAATTTCTGGAGTGTCATTCTGTTTCCGTTCCTGATTTCAATTTCACACCCAGACAAAATCTATCTTCTTGCCTTCCCGAGCTATATATATGGGCCACGGTTGTGGATCAAAAAACAACCCGCTTTATCTCAAACCTTTTGCGTCCTTAGTATACTTCCTGCTTTTTCCATAGGTTTGAGATCATAGAGAACAGCAAGAGGTCTGCTGAGGAGGCCCTCAATGAATCTGCATCATCACTGTAACAACCCAAAAATCCACACACCAAAAATACCAACTACAAAATTTTTCTCAAAACTTCCATGTGATGATGAGTGTCATGTAAAGTAACCCAACCCAGGAGTTGCATTAGAAGTAACCCAACCCAAGTCAACACATAAGCATAGCATGTCATATGTGGATTATGATTATTTAATTTCTATCAAATAGATGTTGCATACATATTAACTTAAATTGTGATTTGGATTCTCATTGCTTTATGTTATGCTTAACAATTCCATAAAGTTATTATTAAACAAAATTCCCTAAACTCCAATGAACAAGTTACCTCGGATTTAAATTCAAATTTCAAACCAAATTTGAATTCAAACAAATGGAAAAGAAATGAAAAATAGAAAAGGAAGGAGAGAAGAAGGCCTCCCAGCCAGCTGCTCGGCCCAACCCGCATGACCAGCAACCGGTCCAGCCAGCCCCGCCAACGCGCTGCAGTCAGCCAGCCGCTCGGCTCGTGCGGCCCAGCTTGCGGCCCAACGTCGCCCGCGCGCCCATCAGCCTCGCTTGCGGTCGCTGTCACCGTGGCCCCGCGTGACAGCCGCACGTTGCCCATGCCCGCGCGTCTCCCCGTCTCCACTTGCAGCCGCTGCCTGCTGGACCCCGCACGTCAGCGCTACTGTGCTTCTTCCCCACGCTGCGCTCAAACCACCGCGCGACAGAGCCCCGACAGAAATGGCAGGGTTGGCCAGGGGTCATGCCCGGGGCATGGTCCTGTCTCTCCCTTGCGCCGCGCCCACGCAACCCCGCGCACATCGTTGGATGCAAGCTCGTGCACCGATCGCCCTTGAATCCCCAACCACCGATCACCGAGCTCGCCGATTCCCGCTCGGCTATAAGAGCCTCGACCGAGAGCCCTAGCACTCGTCCAGTCGCCCGCCGCCACTTGGTGGCCATCCACAGCACACCGAGCCAAGAGAGAGGAGGGAGAAGGGGAGGGAAGGAGAGGAAGAAAGCGCCGAAGCCGCTGCAGGGGAGGAGGTCGTCGAAGCCGAAGACGGTGCCGACGCTTCGTCACTGACGTGGCTCGGCACGGCACTGCACGGCCACACCGGAGCTGCACGGCCTCGCATCGACACGGCATCGCCATCCTCTCTTCCACAGCACCCACGGTGAGCCCTCCTTCCGATCCCTCTGCTTGCCGTCAGACTCTGTCACACCGGCCATGGCGCTCCACACCAGGAGCGTGTAGGCCAAGGCCGTCGCCGGCCGCTGGGAACACCCGCACCCATGCACATGTCTGTGACCACGCCGTGACCACCCCACTGGAGCCCCGTTGATCACCCGCGCGCCTTGCCGTCGTCTCCATGGCGCCGTGGCCGCCGGGAAATCCCTGTCGGCCACATGGAAACGTCGAAGCCCCGCCTTGAGCCCTAGACACTTCACCGTGCCCCCACGGACTCGTAGTAGCCTTTACCCGCTCAGCTGAGCCACCTGGAAGGCCGCACGCGCGACTCACCGTCGGCAAGCACTGCCGAGCCGCTGCTCGCCGAGGCCAGCACCTTGGAAAGCTGTAGCCGCCACCTTGACCCCACAGATGCAGTCGCCGTGGTCCGGGGAAGTTTTTCCCCTCCCCAATTGGACACCAGCGCCACCGCAGGGACTCACAGCGAGCTCGCCGCCGACGGGAGCACCGCCGCGGGAGAAATAGGGGAATACCCCCTCGCCGACCACCTGCGCGTGAACTCGGCGCATGTGAGCCGAGCCGAGAAGAACAAACAATAGACTCGGTCCACCATAGACCAGTCTGTGGTCCATGGAACAGCAGCAATTGGTCCACCATAGACCGCAGCCGTGGACCACAACCCAATACGAGCCCACGGCCGTGACATGGCCACAGCACAGTGTGCCACGTGTTCGGCCCGGCCCGGCCCAGACCGGCCCAACCAGAAGCCCAACCGGCCCAGTTTGGACCCGGCCCATATTGACCGTTGACTGGTCAACGCTGACCATTGACCTGGCCCCACCTGTCAGTGATACGGACACCCTAGACCCACACATCAAATGCTGACGTCATGATGACGTCACACGGGACCCACATGTCAGAAGCCAGCATAGCCGAGGTGACGTCATGCTGACGTCAGCTGCTGACGTTAGCAAACCAGGCCCACATGTCAGTGACCGTGACTGTTGACCTTTGACCATTGACTAACGTTGACTGGTGTTGACTTTGACCGAACCCACCTGTCAGTGACCCAATAGACTTTGGCCCCACCTGTCGGTGTGGACGACGTTGATGACATCATGATGGCGTCATGCTGACATCAGCTGGGCCCCACCTGTCAGCTCGAAACCATGATAACACGTCATGCTGACGTCAGCAAGCCACGTGGACCTACTGTAGCATGACACGTGTCAGCCCAGGATTAATCCAGCCTTTATCCAATTTCAGAAATGATTTAAACTTCGGAAATTCATAACTAATTCATACGACCTCGGAAAAATACGAAACCAGGACCAAAATTCATCTAAAATCAAGCTCTACGCAATGAAGCCATGTTTGAGTGCATTTGGCTCTTTTGAATTTTCATTGCTTCTTTGTGCTATTCTATAGACGTCGCTAACGCGACTATAATGCAAACGATGCAGACTCGGAGGAGAACCTGATGGACGAGGACCGCGAGTACCGTGAGGAGAACGGAGACGACTACACTGAAGGTGCCACATCCCACCCAATCTCGTAGCACCTATTACGCATGGCTAATATAGAACTGCTGTCGCTTTACTTTACTGCTACAACTATACTATGCAAGGACTTGCATGGTAGTATGCTTGCTTGAAAGCCTTTACCTTGATGCAACCATACCCCTGCATACCCTGCTATTAGGATAGACACACGCATACTTCTATATATTTCATTACTTATACTTCTACTACGCTTATACTACATGCGTGGTGGAAACTGGTGTTACCTGGACTATGGGGAGAGTGCTGCGTGTGTAACTTGGGTGTGTGGAGGGAGAGGGTTGTGTCGACCAAGTTGGAGTATACGACGAGCCTAGGGCAAGTCTTGTTATGGGATGCTACCTAGGCACCCCTGGAAATGGATACCTGTGGTGGGTAAATGGTATATGAGGTGGACCTGGGTGTGAACCTGTGATGGGTGGAGCCCGGGATGGAGGTGCTGTGGTGGCACGATGAATGGAAACCCTGATGGAGACATTCTGGCTTGGTCATCCCTAAGGACTTACTAGTACTCAGATTCACCGGGAAGCCTTACGTACCACTCGCTCTATATGGTGTGGGATGGCTGGACTACTTGGTAGGATATTGCCACTACTGCTAGGTTGATAGCGGACAGTGTAAGGAGGTACGGGGCGCGGAGGATTACCCCCACACCCTTCCGAGACTTCATGGAGACCTTGTGGACCCGACTCATGACTCACAGTTTCAGCCACCCCAGACTTGACTTGGGGTGAACCAGGGCTGAATGGTAGAGTGGCATTATCCTAGGCTAGCAAGCAGCCGGAATCAGCCTAGTTGACGACGGTCAGCGAGGAAGGCGGATCTTGTGGTTATGTAAAACCTCTGCAGAGTGTATGGTTGATCGATCGATACATGTGCCGACTTGTCGGCTATGGACCTTTCCTGGGTTTCGCTTAAACTAGATAGTGAGATGAGTCCTTCTCTTCTTTCCTCGTGAGAGAGTGACGGTCGTAGCCAGGGGCTACGGGCCTTGAGACAGTGCCGAGAGGGAGTTGGCCTATCGACTGAGCGATGGTATGGTATGGTGATGGTATGGAGATGGTGGTATGTCGATCCTAGGATCGAAACCTGGCTTGGAAAAGGGAATGGAGTGGAATGTGTGTGGGAATGGTGTTAAAACTTGACAAACTATTACTATTTACTTGATATGCCATTGCATAGGAAACCCCAGCTTTATAGGTTCCTTTGACTATGTCCCACTTGCATCCAATTTCCACAAAGCAATGCTCATAGGGATGGGAGTGGCCAGTACAAATCGTACTGATAAATTTTGGCACACAGGTTCTGCTGAGGAGTATAGCTCCGAGGAGTTTGACGGTTGAGGGGTTCGTGCCTACGCTCGAGTTTGGCGATCTTATCTTCAAGCTGTTCTGAATGAATGCTACTTTTGATTCCACCAATGCGGCGATGTAATAAATTATGTAATTCCGCACTACTTGTACTCTGATATTATCGTTGTATGGATGTGATATTCGACTAGAATTTGGGTAATATGATCTACAACGATCTTATTACACTTCAACGCTGTGGATTTCCCTTCGCGGAAATTGGGGTCGTTTCAATCACGCCAGCGCCTTCATCGCCAATAGGGTGCAACTTGGGATGCTCCCATCATTCTAGAGTAGAAGGCCGACTCTACTCAGCCTTTGGGGTCACCTTCAGCACCAGTTCGCCGCCAGCTCCCCCGTTACCCGAGGAGACAGATCGACAATGATGATCTGCTGGCCTCCATCGATCGGACTGACCAGAATCTAGCCAACTGCCTCTCCCTTGCAAAATCAGCTTTGGCCATGATTCAAAGCCGATCATCCCCTGAGGCCAGCCCGGTGGGGGAAAGGTTGGCCAGAGCTAAAGCCAGAATCATGGGTGAGACATCTACCACAATTTTTTCTGCCTTCTTCTTAATTTTGCCCTCAAGATTTCTGATCATTCTTTCCTTAAATCTTTTTAGATCTAACTGCACAGTTGGAAAGCCTTCGATCTGCTATGGATCACGCGGTGGGATTTGTTAATGCCAAGGGCGCCGTTCCAGTGGTTCGCTTGCATGACATCCCAAACCATGTCAGGGAGGTCGCTCTTCATGGCGTTTGTCATGGTGCTGCCATGGCATTGGCTACTACACAAGCCCGTTCTGGCCACAATCTTCGCCTTCTTCCCCACGGTTTTCTAGACATGACGCACCCTGGGGAGCATGAGCGTTTGGTTGAGGATTTTTCTAGTGCCGCCAACTCTGTAGTCTTCAACACCCTGGCCGATGATATAGTAAGCAAATTGTTTTCCAGCCCGTAGCTTGTAATAGGTGATATTTAGCAAACAACTACTTCGTCTTGAGTGTTTTTCCTTTGTTTCGTACTCCATACACATCACTTCATCCGTGTTTGCTTTACTTCTATAGGCGATACACATCGTATCGGCTTTTACCCCCTTTGGGTTTATTTTTGCACAAAAGCTAGGGTAACATTTCTTTAGATATTTCCCATTGATTGCTCGGCCAAATTCTTCCTCTCCTCTTAGTGTTTCCAAAATATAAGCATTACCAGGCGCACAACGTTTGATTCGATAATGTCCTTCCCTGTTAGGTGACCATTTGCTGAATTTACTGTCCTTTCACCTGATCGGCAATTTCACTTTCTAGACCAAGTCTCCCTCAGAAAATTGCTTAATCTTGACTTTTTTATTGTAATATTTTGCAATCCTTAGTTTATTGGCTTCGATACTTTCAAGAGCACACAACCGAAGGCAACTCAAGTCCTCCAAGTTGTCTATCATAAGATTCTTGTGGATTTCGGCTGACAAATCATTCTACAATGTAACATGCCTCGATCTAGTCCGAACTTCCCAAGGAAGAACTGCATTATGGCCACACACAAGTTCGTAAGGCGACGTTTTAATTGATCCATGATAGGCCATCCTATATGCCCATAGTGCCTCATTAAGCATTGAATGCCACTTCCTTGGCTGTTCCTCAATCTTTTTCTTGATCAGCTTAATCATAATCTGATTAGACGTCTTGGCCTGGCCATTAGCTTGAGCATAGTAAGGAGAGGAATTTAGTAGCTTGATTCACATACTGGCAACAAAATCTCCGAACTCTTCTAATGTGAACATTGTCCCTTGATCGGTAGTTATAGTTTGAGGAATCCCAAAACGATACACAATGTGTTCCTCGACAAAATCAATCATGTTCTTTGAGGTTACCGTCTTCAAAGGAATTGTCTCAACCCATTTAGTGAAGTAATCTGTTGCTACCAATATGAACTTATGTCCTTTGCTTGAGGGTGAAAAAATCTGACCAATTAAATCAATTTCCCAACCTTGAAACGACCATGGCTTGATTATTGGATTCATGGCCGACGCAGGTGATCTCTAGACATTACCAAAACGTTGACTATCCTGGCACCCCTTGTAATATTCAAAATAGTCTTCCAATATCGTTGGCCAGAAATATCCAGTTCTACGAATAATCCATTTCATCTTATAAGCCGATTGATGAGCTCCACATATCCCTTCATGTACCTCACCCATCAGCACCTTAGCTTCTTCTTGATTTAATCAACACCCCATCGACTATTTTATAATATAACTGATCATCTAACAAAACATATTTAGCCGATTTATACCTTAGCTTTCTGGTAACTTTCTGAGACGGATTTCTAAGGTAATCGGCTATTTCAACTCTCCATCATCATTCGAGGTTTCACTACTCAAGATCTCTCGAAACACTCAATATCCTGACGCACTTTGAGCTAGACGATTAGCTTCTTGGTTTTGTGCTCTCGAAATATGTTGGAAAGAGACATGAAGAAATTCTTTGAGCAACCTTTGACATTCATCATAATACCTCTTTAGAGTTTCTTCTTTGCACTCATATAGGATGATCAACTGATTAATAATTAACTATGAGTCTCCAAATACTTCGATTGCTTCGGCCTTTACTTCGTGAAGAAGTTGAAGTCTCTTAAGAATAGCTTCATATTCTGCTTGGTTGTTGGTAATCACTGGCCCAGTCAGAAGAGCAAACTCAAAACTTGCCCCCCAAGGCAAAATAATAATGATGCCAATGCCACCACCTTGCTTGCATGATGATCCATCAAAGAACAACGTCCAAGGCACCGGTTCTACATAATCAATGCTTGGCTTATGATGCCGGGTGACAAAATCGGCCATTATTTGCCCCTTGACTGCTTTACCCGATTCGTACTTCAAGTCAAATTCCGATAACGCAAGAATCCACTTTCTCACTCTCCCATTCAGTATTGGCATTAATAACATATGCTTAATCACATCGGCCTTGGAAACAACTGTACACTCGGCCGATAATAAGTAGTGTCGTAGCTTAGTGCAAGAGAAATATAAGCACAAGTATAACTTTTCGGTGGGAGAATATCTTATCTCTGGATCCAATAGTCTTCTACTCAGATAGAAAACAACTCTTTCTTTTTCTTCAAATTCTTGCATCAAGGTTGATTCAATTGTCTTGTCATCAGTCGATATGTACAACTTAAAAGGCTTTCCTTGCTGAGGAGGGACCAGCACAGGTGGACACTACATGTATTCTTTTATCTCTTCAAATGCCTTTTATTGTATGTCACCCCACTTGAATTCTTGATCATTTTTCAACTTCAACAAGGGAGAAAACGGCAGGATTCTTTCCGACAAATTTGAAATGAATCTTCTGATGAAATTGATCTTACCAAGCAAAGATTGCAACTCTATTTTAGTAGTCGGGGGAACTGCCTCATCAATTGCTTTTACGCTTTTCTGACCAACTTTGATTCCTCTCTCGTGGACCATGAATCCCAAGAATTGTCCAGCTAATACTGCAAAAGCATACTTATTAGGATTCATCTTTAGATCATGTTTTCTTGTGCATTCCAGGGTTTCTCATAAATCAACTAGGTGCTCTTTGTACCCTTTAGATTTTATCATTACATCATCAATATAGATTTCAACAATCCTGCTGATCAACTTATGAAAAATATAATTCATCGCCCTTTGATAAGTTGCACCGGCATTCTTCAGACCAAAAGTCATCACAACCCACTCAAATAAACCAATCGCGTCGGGGCACCTGAAAGCGGTCTTTGCTATGCCTTCCTCAGCCATGAAAATTTGGTTGTACCCTACATTTCCGTCCATGAAGCTAATGACCTTGTGCCTGGCTGCTGCATCTACTAACATATCAGCTATCGGCATCGGATAACCATCCATGGGTGTGGCTTTGTCCAAATCCCTAAAATCAATGCAAACTCTTAATTTTCCATTCTTCTTATATATAGGGACAACATTTGATATCCACTCTGCATATCGGCATGGTCGGATAAATTTTGCTTCCAGTAAATATCATCAAGCACGTTCGGGTTGAATCTCCTTGGAGCTTGTTTAAACGGCTGATATCCATGTTTGATTGGCAACCGATATTCAACAATTTATCGGTCTAGACCAGACATCTCATAGTATTCCCAAGCAAAGCAGTCTTTAGATTCCTTTAATAAATCAACTAATTCTCGCTTATACTCAGGATCCAACTTAGCACTTACGTACATTGGCCTAGGTCTATCTCCAGATCCAATATCTACTTCTTCTAATTCATCGGCCGACGTGAAGCCGTGTCCTAGTTTGCCATCTGTACCATCTATTGGATTATCCAATAAGACAAATTTTTAAAGCCGACTGCTTGGATCGGCTATTGGCTTTCACCATTAACTCTAATGAAGCCTCCTTCCCATAACTTGCCAGAAAAGCATTCAAAGTCTCCTAGTTCCTAGAAGACTGGATCGGCTATTGCAATGCTCATAGACTCATCAGCGCGAACTAGTTCGACATCATCCCCATGCCATTGAATCAAATATTGATGCATGGTCGGTGGCGCACAATAGTTTGCATGAATCCAATCATGACCGAGGAGCAGGCTATACGACCCTTTTCCATTGATGACGAAGAATGTGGTGAGCAGAGTCTTAGTCCCGATTGCTAGCTCGACGTTTATTGCCCCCGGGTCTTAGATGCATTACCTCCAAAATCCTTAAGCATCATGTCAGTCTCCATCAGATCTCCTGGTCCTTTGCCAAGTTAATAAAAAGTGGTGTAAGGCATAAGATTGACAGAAGCACCTCCGTCCACCAACATCTTGTTCATCGGCTTCCCATCAACAAAACCTTTCATATATAAAGCCTTTAGGTGCCGATGCTTGACTAGTTTATCAATTATTGCTTGTTGTACAACCATCAACTTGGCAACTATCTCCTCGTACTTTGATTCATCGAAATCCGAATAAACTGCTTGATCTGCCGGAGCTCTGAATTTTGAAGGCAACAGAAAAGCCATTTGGATATTAGCCGATGGTTGCTTTCTATCGGCTGTTCGCTTAGTATGCCATACTTGAGGTTTACCGGATGCCTGAGCCTATTCCAACTCTTTATTCCTTAAGCGTTATACACTTCTCTTCTGGCTTCTTGTCAAACCTCCTAGACACCATTAGCCTTCCTGCCAAACATATTTTCTCTCATTGCCTTCTTCTTCATAATCAGCCCAGTCTTGGTTAACAACTCTTTTTCCTAGCCGATTATGAACACTTCCATTTTTTAGGCGCTGATCCATGTTATTATGATGATATGCATATTGAGCATGGATAGACCGGCGGTTGATTTGAGATTGCCTAAACTCCCAATATTAATTACTGCATTCTGGATAGTCATGTCTGGTAGGCAACTTCAAACCTTTATTCAAATAATGTCTGAAGAAAGGACAATTCCAATGTGATTCGACTTGTTTCCTTTCATACCTCTCTTTTTCCAGTTGACGCTGGTATTCTTGATTCTTTAACCAACGCTGATAATCCTTTTCCTTCTACCGGTGCCACTTATTCAATAGGATCCGAGATGTAACTCGCGGCTTTATCGCCCCATCTTTTGATGTTTCTCCCTGCTCATATCGACTCTTTTGCTTATCGCGACGTCTCTTAATTTCCCTGTATTCGTCGGCCTATATTTGCATCTTGGGATCGATTGTTCTAGCTTCTCTTGATGTAGTTGATGTTAGGACCTTAGTTTTTCCTTTGAGTAGCCTAGCATCAACCATGTTTTGATCTCCTGGGAAAGGATTATCATCAACTTTCATTTTCCGAGGCGTATCTAATTTGAGCCTCCCTTGCTTAATAGCCCTTTGTACATGCTGTCGGAAAATTCTGCATTCATTAGTAGAATGAAAAGTAGCGTTATGGAACTTGTAGTACTTCTTATTCTTCAACTGATCAGAGGGCAACATAACATAATTATCGGGCAACTTGATCTGTCCCTTCTCAAGCAAGAAATCGAAGAGCTTGTTTGATTTTGTGACATCAAAGTCATAGCTCTCCTCGACTCCTCTTCCCCAAGGATTTGGCACCATTACCATCTTTTTGCCCCAATTCCATTCAGCCATAGCAACCTCTTCCTCTTCATCTTCATAGCCATCATCGACTGAGTATGGATTATAAGCTTCGGCCACTGTGGTACTCTTTTGAAATCGGGTATCTCTGTGCATACTCTGGAATTGGCTATTAAGTGCTGCCACTTGTTGAGCCAATTGACCCAAGTTATCGAATTCTTGTCCCAGTAGCTTTTCTTTCCACATTGGCAGCATTCCCTGAATGGCTAAAGCAGCTAGTTGATCATCAGCCAAGTTTAAGGAGAAGCATATGTTCCTAGTTTCTCAGAACCTCTAAAGAAACTCAGTGCCCGATTCATTAGTCTTCTGCCTTATAGTTGTCAGATCGATAATCTTCTTTTCTCTAGTCCCAGTATAAAAATATGTATGAAATTTCTTCTCAAGGTCAGCCCAGTTGGTAATGGAGTTGACCAGCAATGATGAAACCTAAGTGAAGGCTAGCCCTAACAGGGACAAGGAGAAGAAACGAACTCGATGGACCTCCTTAACCGATGCCTCACCCAATTGTGTAAGATACCGACTGACATGTTCTATTGTGCTTATACTGTCTTAGCCAGTGAACTTGGCAAACTCTGGGAGTCTGTAACTTGTGCGAAGAGTGACCAAGTCATACCATTCTGGATATGGGCATTTGTATGAGAAGGTCAGCCCTTTTGGCTTCAGACCAAACTGATTCTTCATCATCTCGGTCACCTTTAGCAACAACTCATCAGCTTGCGGATTTCGATTTCTCTGCACCTACTGACCCATCTGTGGATTGAAATCACATGTGCCTTGATACCCTAGATTCAGAATCATGTGAAGGGTGTTATAATCTATGCTATAGTGATACCCTTGTGGAATCTCTATCTGTTGGGTCCTTTGCTAGCTTGCTGCTTGAAGTCTATGATTGTAGACATGAGGATCTATATCTCTATGGATCCTTTGAATTGATGGTGCTATTTTTTGAGCCGATGACGGTATGTGGCCTGATATGCCAAAATTAACCACCTGGTTTTGATCTTGCCTCGCTGGCTGTTGCACATGTTGTACCGATGGTCCAAGATTATATGGTATCTGATTAGTAGTAGTACCTTGAGCTTGTTTAGATGAACCCTGAACTGCCTGTACATCACCATTACCAGCTGGTGCTGCTTCTTGATGGTTGGTACTGACTTGATTAGTCCCTTGGGTCGATGAATGTGGAATATTGTAATAAGCCAGCCCAACTTGACCAACTGGAAACCCATAAATTGCTTCTTTCATGGCGTTGTGGAACGTGTCCAAGAAAGCTTCATTATGGCTTGACATGGCATCACGAACAGATTTGTCTACAACTTCCATAAAGAAACGCTTGTCTTCAGCGTCAACTGTATATGTCTGCCCGTGTAATAGAACTCTTGGTAGTGGAAATTTCTGAGCAATTATGTTGTCACGTGTTTTGATGTAGGACAACAAACATTTGTTCTGAAATTCTTCTGTAGCTTTGCCGATGATATATTTATCTCCATCAGGTAGGTCTTCGTAATGTACCATAAGGATGTCGTTGTTGTTGTGAACCGCCATGATGATTGTGGGGTCCCACCGAGCGTGCCAGAAATGTGTGTCAGCAGAAAATTTCGTCCCGTGCCGAGGGCACACGAGCAAGCCAGAAGGGTCCGCTCGATGGAGCTGGAGATCCGCCTAGCTTCAGCACAGGGATGGTCGATCCTACACACTCCCGAGATGTGCCAGTCAATTTAACCCTGCAATTGACAAGGAGTGAAAGTTTATCAGTAATTTAGGGCAGAACGTGCCGGTGTTGCCAGATAGTTCCGAATGTGCGGCTCTGAGAGCCGATATGAAAGGAGATCGACTAAATTGTTGATTCCAGCATATTCATAAGAATAAATTAGTCAAAGCTCATGGGGTTGTATAAGAAGAATCGGTTATCGTTCAGGATGAATATCATTATTTGGACAAATATCGGTCAATGGCAATAAGATGTCAACAATAATTAGTTTATGCTAAGCCAATGACTGCGAGTAACCAAACCACTTTTTATGTAAAAGAAATAGCTCATCATCATTCAACTGTTTAATAAAGATAAATCTAATGAACATATTAGATCTCATCTATCGCTATGACCAGTGAGGTCAACCGGATCGATGCAGTCGTACGAACAGAGGTATAAGCCATGACGGTACTTACAAACAAGCAGTGGAGGTCGACTGGATCGATGCAGCCATACTTGCTGAAGAACTCATCAAGATCTACTCTACTCCTACTCCTAAGGGGTGGCCGAAGCCAAAAAAGTATGTAACTTGTATTTGATTGATTGTGTGTTTTTTTTTGCAATAGCCGGGGTTTGATATTTATACCCAGGACCTACACATGACTCCTATCTAAGCATGACTCATCACAATCTTTGGCCCTAGAGAAAACATTCCTAATTTAAGATAACTTGGACTCTAATCTTTCCCTTTTTGTAGAGTCCAACATGCTTTGTTCCGGTGCCGATCGTAGCCTTTGTTGTTATCTGCTGGCGCTACTTGAAGAAAGCCAATTCTAGTGTTGCATTCGAATCAGCTAGTTCTGATCTACACGCAATTGATTCCTTGATGATATGATCTTGGGAGCTTTCAAGTCCCTGCGACTCTTCTTCCAAATTTTGGTGTAAACAGATAGAATAAAATAAAGAAACACCTTGGAATTGTATAACATAATAGGGACGTCGATGGATCACGGAGTCATCGGGAGTTGCTGGAGAAATGGTGCTTTTGGAGATCATGTCGCCATAATGGAAAGCTAAATTCTGATTAAATCTTACCCAGGCAAGCCTCGGTGCATAACTCCTATTATTCTGCACTTTAAATTATATTTGTGCATTAAGTTTTAAGGAGTTGAATGAAACCCACTTGCATATATATATATATATATATATATATATATATATATATATATATATATATATATATATATATATATATATATATATATATATATATATCTTCATCCTATGAGCCTTACTAGTATGATAGGATCATGTAGATTGCTATGCTACAGGACTCCAGTAGAAGTCGAGTGATTGCTGTCACTCGCGAGAGATAGGAAATATATTACTGTATAATCATCACTTGGAAAATATAATTGGTGGAAAGGAAAAATGCTGACCGGGCAGGGATATGGTTTGGGTATTGGAGGGTTTAAGAGGTTGTGTCCTATGGCCAACGGGGCATAGCTTGGTCACACTGTTTTCCCTATCCGTATCGGTTAAGGACCAGCCGTTGCATAAGACTCTAGGCAAGTCACAAACTTATTATCCCGAGCACATACTTGGGTATGGGTGCTTGGAAGACTTGTTACTCTCTTGTCATGGGTTCCAGCTCTTTCTGGACTGACTGTCATGGTGGTTTTTGGGTTAGGAGGTCCTTGCACCGCACTGAGTCTGGGACTCAGGGGCAGGGGCTTGGAGTCCTAGTTTGGACGGGGACCTAGACCCCATGATAGGAGGGTAGTGGGTTGGTCCTGCTTGTGCCTGGGGTACAAGCGGGGCTTGTGTTTTTGGGGTACCCAGCTAGGGGCATTGATTCATGAATCGTCGGCATTCTGGTATGGCTTGTCGATTGTCTAGCACCGTAGTAAGAACTGAAAGATGACAGGTGATGAAATGGAACTAATTGCTCAACTCTTGCTTGAAAGTAGAACAGGTGCTTACATAGAATGGTTAGTTAATGAACTAATGCACTACTAATAAAAATCAAATATAAGGACACACTTTTAGTAATGCTCCTATAGATGCAATAAACCCACAAGGCAAATAGCCTTGCATATCCTTAGAGTCTTTTCTTTCCTCCTGTCGGGTAAGTCTTGCTGAGCATAATTGAGTACTCAGGGTTTTATCTCCCCCTATTGCAGGTGACAGGTGGATGCTGGAGCTGACTCTTGTATGTGTATTCCTCTTGGTGGGCTCAGAGAGGACTTCCTTTATGCTGCGATCATAGTTTTATTTATAACTCTCACTAAATGTTTTCTAAATAAAAGTTTTATAATCTGTTGTCATAGTTTATATATCAATGCTTCATCATGTCATGAATAGATATTTATTTCCGCTGTAATTCTGATAACATGTTTATATTCCGCTGTTAACTTAATTTGTTCATAACTCTGATAATATGATTACATTCCGCTGCTATAACAATACATATTATACTCTAATGTTGTATTAAAAGTGATGTAAGAAATGGTTTAAGGATGATGTAAGCTTTATTCTCTCATTTGTGATCCTGATGGAAAAATGTAGATTTTCGGGCTCTCCCTCAGGGTGTGCTCGATGGGACCGCGTAATTTAGTGTCCTTCCTTGAGTGCTTAGTGTCTAATGGAAGACGAGCACTCCTAGGAGGCATTGGATTAGGCGGTTCTGCCACAGGTGGTATTAGAGCATAAATGAGGAAATAAAGCTTCAAAAACCTTTTCTAAAATAAAGTTTGACAACAAATTCTTTTCAAAAGATAGGATGTTTGTATGCGAAGTTATATATGTAGCCCTATTACTTTGGTTATGTATCTAGGATAGATGGCACTCTGCTAACTTAGGTAGGCTTAATCAATTTTTTGGCAGGTACAGTAACCCCGAGCATAGTCCGATAGTATCGACTAGTTACAGGGAGAGAATGATGTGCCAAAAATCTGAGAATGGTTGCCCTATATGTTGGCAACAGTGGAAGGGTGTATAGGACATGCATTCATGCATGTCCTGCTTACGCATTGTAGTACTCGTGTTACTTGTAGATACGCCATCCATAGGTGTCACACGTGTCGTATTGTGCACGACTGACCCGTTCCTGTTCTGGAGTTACCGCTGAACTATGGCTTCGTGTTCTGCGTTCGCCCGTGGTTCACACCTATCGTGACCCACATCTCCCGTACCCCTTTTCTGCGCTCTTGTCGGACCCTTGCCCTACAGTCGTACTAGTCAGTAATGGCCTCAGACATCGCTCACCTCGAACGCGCGGAATTTTGGTTGATTCATTCATAGTGATCCCACGCAGGAACCATGGTGGACTGCGCTAGGACCATTGAATGCTCCGCCTTTATAAGAAGAGCATAGCTTAGCCATTGGTACCACCACTTGGTGCACTTTAGCTCGCTTAGCTTTTCTTTTGAGCAAGCCTTTCGCTCAGTCCTTCCTCACCACCATCGCTAGGGATGGCAGGAGCCTGGGTTAGTAGTTACTGCCTGAATGTTGAGGGTTTTCCTAGAATCCTGCATGCCACCCTACAAATGCTCGGAGTCAAAGATCGTCCCGAGTATGAGGGCCATGAGTACAAGGAGCATGGCACCGAGCGGTGTGAGGTTACCGTCTACATCGGGAAGAGTGAAGAGTTCCCCGACATCACTGAAGCCTGGAATGTGACCACAACCGGGTTTTGCTTCATCAACACCTACCAGGTTGTGGCCCGCAAAGCCTTGCAGTACCTTTGCCAGATCTATGAAGAGTAGGGATGAAAATAGTACAAATATTTTCCGACCGTATTCGAAACTGAATCCATTTAAAGGGGTTGAGATCTGTCCGTACCCGAGTCTAGATATCTAACATCCGATACCGTATCCGTATCCGAATACACAAATCGCATATTTATGATGTCGATATCCAATCGTATCCTATCCGACATAGTTGACACTATCCGTATTCGAATCCGAATCTGGATAGAAATATGAAAACAAATGTAATATCGGTGATATCCATCCGTATCTGATCCGTTTTCATCCCTTTGAAGAGCCCATTGGCCATACCCCCATGAGGTTCTTTCCACCTTTGGACAAGAATCGATGGGCATGGAGGGCTTGCATGGAGGCTTTGCAAGGGCATGATGCACAAGAGGATAGTCCTACCATGGTGCACTTAACCATATACTTGCTTGCTCTGGATGAGCAGTATGACTAACAAGCCTTAGAGCTGAGGACGTGCCTTCGTTGAGCCGAGGAAGCTGAGATCTTCTCCAAGATGCTCTAGGTATAGCTTGCTGAAGCACATGCTAGTGCAGCAACCACGGAGAGTTGGGAGACTGCCATGTTGAAAGCTCTGAAGGAGGTTGAAGACTAGCATGTCCATTAGCTAGGTGAGGCCTATTGTCACCAGGGCCAAGCGGAGGACGCTGGTTGTGGAACGGCAGGATCCCTTGATGGTGGAGGGAATCCCTGTCCACCTGCCAGAAAGAAGGAGAACCGGTGTTGCAGCGCCGCCAGCCCCTCCACCCTCAGAAGTGTTAGAAGTGGAGCCATTGATTCCTCTCACTCAGCCATTGCTAAGAGAAGAGGCAGATCCATAGCTAGGGTAGTAGAAGAATCTGCCGAGCCCAGGAATGAAGATGCGTGGTCTAGAGTAGATTGGTTGCCTTGGGAAGCTATACCCGTAGTAGTAGTGCTTTTCGTCGTTGTCCTCTAGTATTGTACTCTTGCCGTTGTTGTTGGTCCGTAGTTGTTGAGATCGTCCGCTGTAGGGAAGGTGAATGCTGTGTCGTGAATGGGATACTGGATGCCTGTATGATGTACCCGTATAAGACCGTTGGAATGTGCATTTTGTTATCTCGCTATGTTTATTGCGTTCATCTACCTTAAGTTTCATTAGACGTGCTTAAAGTTTTCAAGGGTGATGTTAGGTGGGTTACAAGAGAAGTTGCCATTCAGATATCAGCAAACCAGTCGTGATTGGAGAACATAGGACACTGTATTGATTAATTATGGATGTCCCAGCAGAACACTTGAATCTCTTTAAATCAAATCCACCGTTGGATTTGAATTCCTTGCCCCTTATTGTGAAGATAAGCCTTGTTGTCTGAATCTTCCCTTCCAATACTCCTCTTACTCTGTGGTCTATGACCCCACCGCCTTCATGGCGTGTAAGTTGGTAATAGCTGCCTGGTTAATAGCTTATGGTGCCACGACGAAACTAAGGGCTCCCTATGGAACAGCTGCCACATGGTGATGCTGCTCGACATGCGCTGGTATCGAGGTTGTTGGCCAAGTACCTTTACCAAGTTACACCACCATACCGCTTTTGCTACAAAATATTTTTTCTTGGAAATGTTCATGTGTTCAAATGGGAAATCCACAATGGGTTGATGAAATAATGTTCTCGCAAGATAAACAAGAGGAGGTGGTTTTGGAGGAAGAACATATGACATGGTCTTGGGTTACATGAAAGACGGATGTGGTCAAAGAAAGAAAGGAAAGAAGAGTAGTAAGGGAAGTTAGTCGTGGTTAGTCATGAGTGATGGTAAAAGCCTGAGTGGACGTCAAGTCCCAAGCCCTGTGTTTAGTTGACCGCACAATGCATGTTGGGTCATTTCGCTACGTGCCCTACGGACGCCGTCTGTGTTGGGCCCATTAGCACCCCATTCTCATGTGGCCATGGCATCGTGCCACACTCACCGTCTTCGTGCACTGTGCATTTCTCCTTTTCCTAGCATTTGGTCGGCTCTTGACCCCCATGCTTCGTCCCTCGTACTGGACCCCCCTTTTCCCCGCTCCCTTCTCTCTTCTTTTGGGAACACGGCCGCCCGCACGCCTGCCTCATCAAGTGGACCCCTTTTCCTTTCCTCCCCTTATCCTCTGCCGCTCGCGTAGGAAGCGCAGCATGGCTGAGTTTATCCCCACCACATGACTCATCTATGTATCGCATTCATGCCGCCTCTACTTCCGGTGTGTTGCGCCCCACCTCCGTTCACCTCTATAAAATACCCTTGGTCCTTGCTCTTCTTCTTCATCCCCATTCGCCTCGCATTCGGAGTAGAGCTACGAGATCCAGTCGTCATCCGAGGAATTAGGTTCGTTAGTCTGAGGTGATGGTGTAATCTGTTAAGAAGAAATGATCTGGTTTTAAAGAAGTTCAAGCCTACCGTTGGTTAGTCAATCTTAGGGTTCATGATGTTTGACTTCTTAGTTGACTGTTTTTGGATCTGTTGGTCATACGCCATGTTTTGGATACTCATTATCTTGTTGTTTCTCCATTGCCCTCGTCTGTCTCGACTTCTAGATTAAGTCGCAGTTGTATTAGGTTGCCCTTAACCATGTATCTCTAAATCCCATGTGGTTTAGTATTCAAAGTCGTATAATCTTTCGTGTAACCTCTGATCTATGGAATGTAATCGTGTTTCCCCTCTTCTGGTTCTTGCTTCAAATCTCGGGACAAGATTCTTTTTAGGGGGGTTGGTTGTAACACCTCTGGTGTTACGAGCTTGCTTAGCACCGAGGTTTAGACCTAAGAGGATTTACCGAAATAATTTTCTCAGATTTTAAAATTTTAACTTATGTTTAAAAATGTCTGATAACGATTCTAGCAAGTAAATGGCGAATGGCTTGTTCTGTTGGATTGAGTATGAAAGCAATTTTTATAAACAAAATAAAATATAGTTTGTATTTAGTACTTGAATAAATCTAGAGCGCAAGGTTAATAAATGAAAATGCAACTCTTGTTTTGGTAAGAAAAAGTTATTCAATAGTATATATGATAGCTCAGAAATCGAATCCAAGATTTAAACTAGAACTTTGCGTGAGTCGGCAAGAAATAGGATTTATGTTCAAAAGGTCAATTTTGGCAAAGTATGTTAAGCAAATAGTTCAATAGTGCTTAAGTATTTTGCTCCTATGGGTTAGTATGCAGTATGGGCTAGGTCATGATATACTTGTTATTTGATATCGATAGGATTTAGATCTTTTGGTTTGCCGATGACGTATCGCTATTCACATCCATGCCGCTTCGTAGTCGTCACGTAGTGGCCGTCGGTCCCAGCTTCTGGGGTGACAAGGCACCTCACTGCTATCCTGATCGCTAGGCGACGTGGTGCATCCCCCGCTCAGAGTTAGTCATCCAATTTATTTGCGTCGCACCGCGATGTCGAGTCATCGTTTGCTCTTTCTTTTCTCTGCTTGCCTACATCTGCTTGTCCCTTCTCTGCTGGATACTACTTCTATACTGGACGAGCGTAGCGGCCATGTGTGCTTGCTTTCTCATGGTCTTTCTTGGGAAGATTGCCAAGTCGCTCCTTGCTTTCCCTCCTTCACTGCCTGTCTTGTCGTTTGCTGCCGTTTTTCACGCTACTGCACGTGGTCCTGCTCCTGCCCAGCGTAGTGCCATTACATCGACATGACCATGTTGTGTAGGTCGGTCCATCTCTAATCTGTCGCTACTGCCTCCTACCCTCTGCATCTTGAGGACGCCAAGCCACTGCTTGCCTTGCTCACCCCTCTCTCGATCTCTCCCTCTTGGCGCTCCCTGCTCCCTGCTCCCTGCCTCATGCGAGCTCCCGCCCAGGGCCATGATCGCTGATGCCGCTACCCGAACACCACACACATAGGCGCGCCTGTGCCCATGCGTGGCTCTTTGCTCCCTCTCCCGCGCTTCTTCTTATGCACGCTGAGGTTGAGTTGCAGTGCCGCTATGCACCAAAGTCACCGTGCCGCGTCATCTTCCCGTCCGTCATGAGCCATGGCCTCGCAACACTGCCTCCTGAGCGTTTTCCTCACCGCCAAGTCCATGGGTGATGGCTTTTCCCCACCGTGCTCTGCCAGCCGCGATGTCCCTGGTCGCGCGCCGCTGTCGCTGGTCAACCTCATGGATAAGCATGTGCGCGCGTGAGTACCTTGGCTCTATGCTGGACCTGAGACTCCATAGCACTATCTTCCCATGGCTACTTCCACTGCCGCCACCATGCACCGCGGCATGCCAAAGTCACCGGCCTCTCCCTCGTGAGCACACCCGAGCTCGTGTTGTCCTGTGGCCGGTCGGTCACCGTCGTCACCCAATTTCCCTCGCGCGCGTGCGTGAGCTCCACTATGCTACCTTTCCAAGCGCCTCAACCATGTTGGCATGCCATCGGTGCCCCACGTGCCGCCCCACCATCTCCGTCGGTCGGTGCACCACCTCCCCTGCAGCAGCCGCGTTCGGTCGCCATGCTGCGTCACCACCGCACGTCGCCCCGCTGCTGTGGGCCACCTCCTCCCATGCTGTGGGCACCTATGGTTGCGGGTTGGTCTGCCACTGCCCACGGCTGATTTTCCGCCGTCACCGTGCCCTCCACGGTAGAGATTGATCGCCGGCCGGTGCACCTCTGTTCCTCCGTTCGTAGAAGAAGAAGAGAAGGTGAGAAGGTTAAAGTAGAAAGTGATTTTTGGATCTGAATGCAAAAACTATGACTTGTGTTAATAGTGTTAAATAGTGTAGAGTACTATAGGTGGATTAAGTAAAAGTATAGGGGCCTCAGCGCAAAGTGGCACTACCGCCGCTGGGCTTCCCATCACGGGCCGGCCAGCTCGCACTGGGCCACCCGCGTCATTACCGCGCGCCCCGCCGTTGCTGGGCCGCTGCCCGCGGCCTGCTCGCCTCCCGCGCCTAGGCCGAATGCGCACGCTATGCGCCTCGGCCACATGTCCGCATGGGCTGGCCATTTCGGCTGCTGGGACACCGCGCCGTGTTGGGCCACGTGCGCGCCTGCGGGCAAAGTGTGGCCGCCATGCCTTTTTCTTGTTGTGATGTTTTTGTTTTGTTAATTCAGTGCTCTTCGAAAATGGAAAATAAAGAGTACAAAAATCATAAAAATACCAAACTAATTTTGTTAAGTTTCTAAAATCATGATCTACCTGATAGGGTATTTCGTTCGCATAGGTTCTGTATATTTTTAGGGTTGCTCTAATTATTTTAACATGCTTAATATTGTTAAAAGGTGAACTTGTAGGAATTTTCGTGATAAATCGGTGATAGTGTTGACTCTAGGAATTTTACAGTAAATTACTAATATTATTAGCTGCTCACTGTAATTTTTGTAGCTCTATAATAATTAGTTTGCTAGTTAGATAATAATGCCATATTTCAAATAAAGATTAAATTGATAGAATGAAATAAAGAAACATCTTGGAATTGTATAACATAATAGGGACTTCAATGGATCGTGGAGTCATCAGGAGTTGCTGGAGAAATGGTGCTTTTGGAGATCATATCGCCATGATGGAAAGCTAACTTCTGATTAAATCTTACCCAGGCAAGCCCCGGTGCATAACCCCTATTATTCTACACTTTAAATTATATTTGTGCATTAAGTTTTAAGGAGTTGAATGAAACCCACTTGCATATATATATATATATATATATATATATATATATATATATATATATATATATATATATATATATATATATATATATATATATATATCTTTATCCTGAGTCTTACTAGTATGACAGGATCATGTAGATTGATATGGTACATGACTCCAGTAGAAGTCGAGTGATTGCCTGTCACTCGTGAGAGATAGGAAATATATTACTGTATGATCATGACTTGGAAAATATAAATGGTGGAATGGAAAAAATGGTGACTAGACAGGGATATGGTTTGGGTATTGGTGGGTGTAACAGGTTGTGTCCTGCGGCCAACGGGGCATAGTTTGGTTACACTGTTTTCCCAATCCGTATCGGTTAAGGACCGACCGTTGCATAAGACTCTAGGCAAGTCACAAACTTATTATCCCAAGCACATACTTGGGTATGGCGCTTACAAGGCTTGTTACTCTCTTGTCATGGGTTTTGGCTCTTTCTGGACCGATTGTCATGGTTTTTGGGTTAGGAGGTCCTTGCACCGCACTGAGTCCGGGACTTAGGGGCAGGGGCTTGGAGTCCTAGTTTGGACACGGACCTAGACCCCGTGATAGGAGGGTAGTGGGTTGGTCCTGCTTGTTCCTAGGGTACAAGCGGGGCATGTGTTTTTGGGATACCCAGCTAGGGGCATTGATTCGCGAATCACCGACGTTCCGGTATGGCTTGTCGATGGTCTAGCACCGTAGTAAGAACTGAAAGATGACCGGTGATGAAATGGAACTGATTGCTCAACTCTTGCTTGAACGTAGAACAGGTGCTTACATAGAATGGTTAGTTAATGAACTAATGCACTGCTAATAAAAATCGAATATAAGGACGCACTTTTAGTAATGCTCCTGTAGATGCAATAAACCCTCAAGCCAGATAGCCTTGCATATCCTTGGAGTCTTTCCTTTCCTCCTATCGGGTAAGTCTTGCTTAGTACAATTGAGTACTCAGGGATGTATCTCCCCCTGTTGCAGGTGACAGGTGGATGCTGGAGCTGACTCTTGTATGTGGATTCCTCCTGGTGGGCTCAGAGAGGACTTCCTTTACGCTGCGATCATAGTTTTATTTATAACTCTCACTAAATATTTTCTAAATAAAAGTTTTATAATCTGTTGTTATAGTTTATATATCAATGCTTCATCGTGTCATGAATAGATATTTATTTCCGCTGTAATTCTGATAACATGTTTATATTCCGCTGTTAACTTAATTTGTTCATAACTTTGATAATTTGATTACATTCCGCTGCTATAACAATACATATTATACTCTAATGTTGTATTAAAAGTGATGTAAGAAATGGTTTAAGGATGATGTAAGCTTTATTCTCTCATTTCTGATCCTAATGGAAAAATATAGATTTTCGGGTTCTCCCTCGGGGTGTGCTCGACGGGACCGCATAATTTAGTGTCCTTCCTTGAGTGCTTAGTGTCTAATGGAAGACGAGCACTCCTGGGAGCCATTGGATTAGGCGGTTCTGCCACAATCAGTTCCTAAATTGAACTCCTTATTGATGGCAAATTATCGCGCTATCATCTTGAACTCCTCCATTGTTGGGTACATTGTACTAATATCCATTGGGGGTTGTTCTTATCATATGAAATCACCATCTCACTTGGTACAACATCACTTGTAGGAATGGTGGCACCCTCATTATCAACACCCTATTCATTATCAACACCCTATTCATTCATTTGGCCTTCATCAACGTGTGTCTCCTCTTCTCTCAAGCCTAGAATTTCACACATCTGGTTTCAACTCATAAGTGCAACACGACCTTCATCATCATGTGTCTCCACTATTTGTAATCTATCCCAATAAACTCTTTCCATATTTAGTTCAGACCTAAACAAGTGAAATCAATTTAAATACCATGACCCTACTACTGTATAGGTAAAATATCATAAATAATTAACACCATTACCTTTGCACATCAGCAACAGGAAGATTGTACTGTACTGCCGGAGAAGCTGTGGGCAGCAATGTTCTCGCTAGGGCTAGAGCACTGGACATGGCATCGGTACGGGCCTCCACTGCCGGCGCAACCAGTCCTTCCGCGCGCGGCTAGGCCATCAACTGGCGTGGGCAGCATGGCTAGGCCATCCGCCGGCGGCGCGGCCAGGCCATCAGGCGAGAGTACGCCAAGGCTACGGCTGCTTGGTCATCCATGGAGAGCGAGCGGCCATCCACTTCATCGGGCGGCGGCGTTCCATCCATGGGTGTTGATGGTTGGGGAGGGAACGGCGGCGGTGTCATGGTTTAGGGCGTCGGGAGGGAACGACGATGGGAGAGCGAGATGAAACGTCGGGCTCGATCAACGATACGTAAGGCCAGAAGGGCAAAATGGTTAGTTTAGGAGAGAAATACATGTATTTAGATTAAGAAAGAGAAGAAATACACCAAATATCATGGAAATCAAGAAGCCAACAGTTTGAGGGTTATTTCTACGAAGTCGATGTTTGGAGTCCTATATCTACGAAGCGCATTGTTCGCATGCGAGAAAAATAAGACGAATGAGTGGAGCCAAAAAAAACACGGTGGGAAGAACGAGGGGGCCGTCAAAAGGGATATCTAGGACGCTTCGCCTCACCGCATTGGTCGAGAGCATCGTTTCCACGCATGTGCCTGTCTTCAGTTGAACTGTTTCTTTTTTCTTTTTGGCCCAATAACATCAAGCAGAGGAGCGGCGCATGTGCCTCTAGAAAGTCAGGTATGTTTTGTCTTTTCTTTTTTTCTTATATTCCTTTTCTATTTTCTTATATTTTTTATCTTTCTTTTATTTATTTTTCTTTTACTTTAATTATTTTTTAATTATCCCATTTTTATTTTTTATGTCCAGTCTTAGGTTGGTATGTTCATCCATTTTTTCTTTTCTTTCTTATTTTTCTTTTTCTTTCTCGAGTTGTTTTTTTCTTCTTTTCCTTTTTTATGTTTTAAAAATATTTCTTTTTTACCTTTGTATTTTATGCTTTACTTTTTTGCTCATGATATGGGCTATAAAGTTAGCGCGTCCTGTGTTTGGAGACTGGAGCTAGAGGCCCACACTCACGTCCGAGGCTCGGATGAGTTTATCTTTTATGTTTTTTTCTTTTTTTTTCTATTTCATTTTTCTTTTCTTTATTTTTATTTTCTTTTCGTTTTCTTTGTGTTACTATATGTAATTATTTGATTATTCCTTTTCATTATTCATGTTCTACTTTTTTATATATTCAATGAGATGCATGTGATATTCGTGTCATGTATATATAGCATATTCTATGATGTATTCTCAGATGTTCACATATTATATGGGATGTTTCATGATATTTTTTTACTATTCACATAGTACTCATGAGATGTTTAGGTTGTTCAAATAGTATTTATGTAATAATCCTTTTTCTATTTTTATTATATTTTTTCTTGTTTAAGTAGTATAAATGTGATGATGTATGATGTACTCCGTAGTATAAATGGAATGTTTTGTTATATATCTTTGATTATTGATATAGTACATGTGAGATAATTTATGAATTTTTTAGGTTGTCCGAATACTATCCATGTGATGTTCTTTTAATTTTTCTCTAGATTTATATTTTCTTCTTCGTTACTTTACTTTAATTAAGTTGTTTATTTATATTTTTCATCTTTTTATTTTTTAAAGTTCCTACATTCCTTTAGATATATGTGATGTTCATGTAATATATATGTGATGTTCTGTTGTGTACGTATTGTATGATATTCACGCAGTATGCGTGTGATGTTCTACAATCTACTTTGTGATGTTCACGTAGTATACAAGTAATTTTCTATAATCTACTTTGTGATGTTCAGGTAGTATAAATGCGATGCTCTATAGTTATCTTTGAGTAATCACATAGTACATGTGATATGTTCTTATATATTTTAGGTTATTCAAAAAGTATTCATGTGATGTTGTCTTTTATTTTTTCTTTATTTGGTGATTTGTTCTCTCTTTTTACATAGTGTCGTTGATATGTTCTCTTTTATGTTTTGCTCAATCTTTTATTAACTTATTTTCTATTTAGGTTATTTATTTATTTCAATATATTCATATCATTTGTTATTTATTTCTTATTTCTCCTTTTCTTTTTCTTTATTTTACTCTGATTAGTTATTTTATTTTTTATTTAATGTTTTGATTCTGTTTCCTATATCCCATGATATACACATGATGTTCACGAATATACATATCATGTTCTACGATATATTTTTAGAATGTTGACATATTATAAATGAAATGTTTCACGATTACTGAGTATTCATATAGTACTTGTGAGACGTTATGTTGATATATTTTAGTTTGTTCAAATAGTAGTCATGTGCTATTCTCTTTTATTTTCTTCAATTACATGGATTGTTTTCTATATTTTGCTCAACTTCTATTAGTTTACTTTCTATTTACATAAATTTTAATTAATTTATATCTACATATTCATAGCATTTGCTATTTTCTTATTTCCCTTTGTTTTTTCTTACTTTACTTTAGTTAATTATTTGATTTCTTTTTTTTCATGTTCTGTGTTTTATTTTTTGTATGCAACGCATGTATTTATTTTTCATTGGGATGTTAATTTGTTTATGGGGCCACATGGCTACATGTATATACATTTGTGATGTGTCCTCTACATTTGTGTGATTTACTTGATATACCAAAACACTATAGTATTATGGTATGTTGACATACTTGGTGTTCCATGCATTAGTGCAGGACAGAGCACTAGTTCCAGTTGGAAAACCCCCTTTGGTCCTGGTTTCCCCACCGGGATTGCAAATCCGGGACTAAAGGGCCCCTTTAGTCCTAGTTCTGGGAACCGGGACTGAAAGTGCACCTTTAGTACAGGTTGTTATTACCAACCAGGACTAAATGCGCCCTAAGACCTTGCCCCGGGGCTGACACGTTTAGTCCCGATTGGTGTTTCCAACCGGTACTAAAGGTTCTTTTTTTCTATTTCTTTTCTTTTTCTTTTATGGTTTCTTTTCAATTCAATTCTTCTTGGTTTCAATTAGCTTTTCATATACGAATTCTACGCTGCTAGTATACGTCCACATATACGTATAAGGTTCCGTTCGGGCATTATACATAAATAACACACTAAAATGTATGAAACTATATATAAACAAATATTTAAAGAGGTTGTACATGCATGGAACATGTACATAATAAAGTCACCAAAAGCTTGTACTCATGTCCTTGGTATTTCATTCAACCATATCTTCAGTCGTCCTATGGCTACTAGGTAATATTTCTTTTGTCATAGTAGTACGTGCCTTTGGAATCTATGACCTCATCCATAAGAAATCCTGACAATCTCTCTTGAATTGCTTTGATTTGGTCAGCTCGCAGGACATCTTCCTTCCTCCATTCATGCTTCAATTCGAATGAAAGGAAAAGTATGAATGTATATGATTATATATATCACAATTGTAATAAATAAATTGTGTATATTTTTATGTACCTCGAGGATCTCTTCACTTGTTTTCATTGAGTACTGTATGAGGAGCTTGCAAACATAGTATCCACATAAGTTATTCCTCGATCCCTACTGCAGACACCACTTTATGAGAAAAAGATTCATCATCAACCAATGAAGTATGGTAATAATGAGTGGAACTAAATAAAGATGCGATGACCTAGCTAATGCTTACTCGGTATTGGACTACATCTAGAGGGATGATCCAATTACCATTATGGTATCTCCGAGTGAATGTAGCCCAAACACTGCCTAAGAAAATAAATAAATGGAGTTATATCAATAAAATGGCATAAGAGAGTATATAGTGTGCGAGACCGAAATTACCACGGGAGAATATCTATCATATCTTGGTAATCTTCTCGGGGTTTTGTCACTGAGTCAAAGATTTTTACACGAGTCCTGGGCATATCGATGACCAGTAGTATCCAATGAAAGCTGCATGTTTATACGCATGCATAACTCATTAACTATAGTCAACATGGAATAAGCAAAATAAATTGTGCACAAGACATTAACACTCGATGTTGTAAGGGAAGAGTATCAGTGTCTTGTCATGTTGATTATCTAAGAAGTTGAACATATTCTTCTCCACTTGAGGTCGCCATCTATCATATGGAGTAACCGTGTCCTTGAATGTGCGATTCGGATCCATGAAACCAACATCAGTCATCTATTTTTTCTTTAGTTTTAGCATCTCATATCTGCATATATATAGTACAAAAGAATATATATATAGTGTGAGGATAACAATATATAGACAATGAAGTAACATGTAAGTTACTTAAATTGTAGAAAGAATCACTTATAGATGCTAGCAGCTGAGGAGAGACTTGTCAAGAGCGTCCTGGTGTAATAGTTGGTGTAATTTATTGAACTCAATATGTATAACGTCATAGTCATTGAAGTAATGCTCTGGTCTAACTCTGACAAGAAGCCATGCCTCATCCAAGTATAACGCATCTAAGTACCACTTGTTTAACAAGAATATTTGCGTACCCAGTGTTGGCTAGTTAGTAGGGTTGACAAGACTCCTGCCATACTTATAGGTCCGGAATAGATCAAACTTGGTTGTTGGTATCGATGCTCCCCCCATGAGTTGTTCTAGTGTGAGACTTGTTGTGTCCATGAAGTTTTTGAGTTTCTCCCTATCTATTGGACCACCTTGTGCATTTTTACAATCATCCTCAACAACTAGTGGGTCGATAGATTGCAAAGATTGCTGCCCGAGCTATGCAACATCTTTCCCTGCTCTCTTCTCTTTCTTAGATGTCTTATATGACTTATCGAGAGAGCGTTCATAGTCCAATAATGGCGAGGGCTTACGTGCATCACGCTACTTTTTCTTGCGTTCAAAGATTTTTTTTCCTTAGTTCTTGTCGAGCTATGTACTATGGCTTTGGCAGGTTTTTCATAAGTTCCTTCCTCTTTGCTCTTGATTCTACTAAACTTTGCCGCTAGTTATCCAAATCTTTTTATGTCGCTGCTTTTGATTCCTCTTCACACTTCTCGTAAGTCAGCTTCTCTGGAAGGGGCTTTGTTTTACGATGGCTGGCTTTCTTCTTCACTGGGGACTTCACCGGTGGCGAGGGCCTCTTATGGCTCTGCGGCGTGGGAGGCGGAGGAGGGGGAGACCACCTTGGAGGAGATGTAGATGGAGATGCAGCCGTGCCATGGAACACATCATCATAATCCAAAGCACTCTGATGATCATCAGGGGATGGAAGAACTAGACTTGGGTTGGGAGACCTGTGAGTACAAAAATGATTGGGAGTAAATGGTTATTATGTGAGAAACCAATAATTGAGAATGATTATTAAAAAACTATTTCATTCACTTTCATTCGCACCTTTCATGAGGTAGTTGAGGAGGAGGCGACAATACCCTAGCCGCCGCACCGGGAATAATGATGTAGCGCTTGCGCCATACAACGAATGAATGCTCTGCTTGTCCTATGGTCTTCTCCCCATCACCTCCAAGAAAGTCAAGAGGCACCTCCCATGGCTTGTTGGTGCCTTGGTAGGATCCACATGAGAAACAATACCATGTGCCACCACAACTGTGCTATTCCCCATGGGAATGTGCAGCTCACATGGTGTCATCTTCTAAGTGATATCATCCATGGGGAAGTGCTGCAATGCGTCATCTTGATTTGGGAGCTTAGTGGAAGCACAACTGCTAAAGCTAAGGGGGGCTAACATTGACTTGATGGTCTGATGTTGATTGCCTTTGGCTACTCAATTGTAGTGCCACTTACCGTCTGATTTCCTCTTGTATTATCGCATCCATGTTTAGTTCTCGCTCCTACGATCAAAGCACCACCTCCTCTAACCTGCGGATCCACTTTGCCTCCTCATCCTTTCTTCGCTGGTGGCTTCTGTACGTAGCGGCATCCTTAGGGAAGCCATGCCGCCATGAAATCAACCCTTTTGTCTCGTGTTCGCCTAGGGTGTTTAGAAGTTTGGAGAGCGTACGTCAGCTCATCCTTCTCTCGGTTGGGCTCAAAGGCACCACTGGCAGAACCATCTATAATATCAAAAAGTCTTCATCTTGATGTTCTGATTTGCCCACCAACAACTGGCTCCCCAGTCTCTAGGTCCAGTGATCCCCCATGTGTGAAAAACCAATTCTTAGAGCGTTCGGCCCAATCTATTGAAAATGGTGGGATCCCTTTGGCAAGCAAGTCTCCCTCTATTGTTTACCACCTAGGAATGGCACTCCTGTAGCCACATGATCCTGTTTTATGATGGTATACCTTTTGTCGTGGATTCTGTTGGTTCCTTCTCACCCGTGCCTCACCCTCTTCTGAGGTCATGTACCTCACAAATTCACGCTAGTCATCCCTCAACTTTTTGTACGGGCTATTATCACTGAAAGCTGGAGTCAGATTCTTCTTGACAAATTTAGTGTACAACTTCTTCTTCCAGGTCTAGAACTGTGTGGCCATCTTCTTGAGAGCCCAACTTTTAACTAGTTTTTTTAAATCTTCACCTCCTGGTAGCTGGAAATGTGCAGTGACTAAAGCCCAAAGAAGGTCCTTGTCTCACTCAGAGATAAAACTGATGTTATGATCATCCTTCTTCATTTTCCATTCATGGATGCTGATCGAGAGCTTGTCCCTAACAAGAACCCCTCGGTGGTTTATGAATTTCTTTTCATTCTTTGCTAGCAGGAATGGTTCGCCGGTATTGTGGTCGACTTCTGTGATTATGTAACGGCCCTCCAACGGTTTTGTCGGGCCGCATAGACTTTTACTACTTTTTGTCGACGTCGACGTCGATCTAGAGAGCTACGTACCTAGAAACACAAATATTCAGTAATATATGTATATACAAATTAATGGAATTGTATTCAATTTCATATATAAGAGATGCAAGATTATTAACTAATATACCTCGCTAGCATTTTCTTGCACGGGATTTTCTTGCACAAGAAGTTCTTGCTTATCTTCAAAATTTAGTAAGTTTTGAGTGCCATCATCAAAATCCGTCGGGTCGGCCTCATTCTAGTTGGGGCCATATTGAGTGCCGGCATTGATAATGTTCATCATGGCCTCATTCTAGTCGTAGTCGTCTTGCGGCTCGGCCGTCTCTTAATTACCACAACCATATATAAATAAAAACCACACAGTAGTCATGCATATGCAAATGGATCGAGTCAGTGGCTTAAACTTAAATAACTATAGACTTCAGGTGTTATATTATTTACGTCGAGCTTGATCTGGTTAGGGTTTGCATGCGCGGACCTCGATCAGGATATAATAAGGGTTTGGAGCGAAGCTCTCGGCCGGGTTATGGTATGGAGTGGAGCTCAGGATATTAGCGGATATATATATCAACAATGGTACGTGTATATAAATATATCAAAATTCATGTCACACTAATAATGTCAATATATCAAAATTCAAATATAATCTTTTCAATTATGAAGATTCAAATATATTTCTTCAATATTATTTTCTACTACTAATATTGTTTAATTTTATATATTGTAATACTGTATATATATACACACTCAACATTTTTTCTATATATATATATATTATAGTACACTACTGCATTTTTCTATTTTTCTATATTTTTTCTAGGCAAAAAAAAAATTATGCACACATACATCACACACACACACTCATACACACACATATGCACACACTAGCTAGCTTACATGTACAGAATGGGGGCGAGATCGATCGTTCTCTGGACGGCGCGCGTCGAGGATGACGGTGGCGCGGTTTCGGCGAGGACAAGGATGAGGATGGCACGAAGAGTAGGCGGTGTTGGATATGATGAATAGAAAGACGCGCTCCGGTGAGGGGGACGAGCGCGTGGTGAGGCATGCGTGTGCGTGGAGCCGGGGACATAGATCACGTGCATGATGAGGCAGTGATGGAGGTGATGACGATGACACACTATGGCGAGGATGAGGGACAAACGACGAGGCGCGCGCGTGGGCTGCCGGCTGGCCAAAGAGACGAGGCGCGTGTGGAGATAGGCACGAGAAGCACACGCATGACGAGGCGGTGCTCGAGGTGATGACAAGGCGTGCGCATGGAGCCAGCAATGAAGAGGACGAGGATCGACGACGACAGTGGATCCAGATCAGATCTGGGCAAGGACGAGGACGACGGTGGCAGATCCAGAGCTAGGTGCCATGCACAAATAGAAGAGATGTGAGCCGGGCCACCGATGGAGATAGTGAGAGGGGTGCACGCACGTGGAGGCAGTGCTAGAGGCTATGATGGGTGGCGGCGGTGTGGTGGCTCTCGAACGAAGAACGAGCGACGATGGAGGGGAGAAGAAGAGGAGGCGGTATATAGGGGCGACCTTTAGTCCCGGGTGAAGCCACGGCCCGGGACTAAAGGTCCTTTAGTCCCAGGTGATGATTACAACTGGGACTAAAGGTCTAACCTTTAGTCCCAGGTGCAGCCACGGCATGGGAGTAAAGGTGATTTTGGCGGGCCACAAAAACGTAGCCCATTTTTAGTCCCAGGAGGTTGATCCACCTGGCAGTAAAGGTGGGCTGCAGTTTGGCTTCCGGCTAGTTTCCAGAAGTTTTTCCTTTTTTATATATTTCTTTTATATAAATATGGAGAGAGTTGTTAATTGCCTAGTAAATAAAATATTAGCCAAAAATTTACAAAAAAAATTCCTAGACCTAGTTTTGCATTATTGTACACAAGAAAAATCTGTAACCTAAACTCTTTTGTTTTACCATATAAATATTTAACATAGTGTAAGTAATAATCATAATTTTGACCATGTAGAAATGTACTACTTAATTAAAATCATTAAAACTATTGCTTTTCGATAGGATATTAGTTTTCACGTCTTATCAACGTTGATTATTTGGTTTTTCACCGCACATTCTCCACAGGAAATCCACCGTCAAGCAGAAAATTCATTTTAACCGTAGAAAATATGAAAACACGATAGAAAAATATAAAATCACAATTATTACATAATAGGTCTGATACATCACCATATCAAGCTGGAACAACAATGAACTTCTTCTTGCCGTATGTCCCTTAGTTATGATCGCGCCGTAACCATGGAGTGTCCTCATCATTTAGCAGGATGCTTGGGTCGCTGTTCACTGTCAAGGGCAGAATTCCGTCATTTTTTTCATAATCTTCTGACATGTCAGACCTGTCCTCGATTCCCACGATGTTTTTCTCCCTAAAAGAACTATGTGGCGCTTTGACTCATTGTCTGAGACGTTGTTTTTCTCTTTCTTCGGTTTGGCGGACATCTCCTTCACATAGAACACCTGATTGACATCCTTGGCTAAGACGAATGGTTCGTCTCTGTACCAAGATTGTTGAGGTCCACTGTTGTCATTCCATACTAATGGTCCACTATTACCCCACCTCCAGTCACCTTCACCCATTGGCACCAAAACAAAGGGACCTTAAAATAAGGTCCATAGTCTAGTTCTCATATCTCCTCTATGCGGCCATAATATGTTTCCTTATTCTCATTTGAGTTTGTGGCATCTATGCGGACACCACTGTTTTGTTTGGTGCTCCTTTTATCTTGGGCTATCGTGTAAAATGTATTGCCACTTATCTCATACCCTTTCAATATCAAGATATGCCAAGATGGTTCCCTAAACAATAAGTATAGTTGCTCATCCAAACTCTCATCACCCTAACATTGTTTTTGCAACATACGCCAAAAGTTTCCATGTGCCAACGCGTAATCCAGGCTTTAGTCTTCTCCGGGAATTCGGATCGTACAATATCCTTGTATATGTCGATATATAGATCCAGCAAGGAGGAGTTTTGCAGAACTGTGTAGTGTGCTTTACAAAATAATTGTCCTCCTTGCCCATATATGCTTTCTTCCCTAGTATTCCCTTTCCACTTAGTCTCCCCTCATGTCGTGATTTAGGAACACCAATCGAGTTGAGGTCAGGAATAAAATCAATGTAGAACTCAATGACATCCTCTGTTCCGTAGCCCTTGGCGATGCTTCCTTCTGGCCGAGTATGGTTGTGAACATATTTCTTTAGGACTCCCATGAACCTCTCAAAGGGGAACATGTTGTGTATAAACACAGGACCAAGAATACTAATCTCTTTGACCAAGTGAACTAGGAGGTACGTCATAATATTAAACAAGGATGGTGGGAACACAAACTCAAAGCTGACAAGACAATGGACCACGTCATTCTGTAGCTTTGCTAGATGCACTGGACTGGTTGCCTTCTTAGAAATTGCATTGAGGAATGCACATAGTTTCACAGTGGCTAATCGTACATTTGGAGCTAGAATGCCTCTCAAGGCAACCGGAAGCAATTGCGTCATAAGCACGTGGCAGTAATGAGACTTTAAGTTTAGGAATTTCTTCTCTGCCATATTTATTATCCCCTTTACATTTGAGGAGAAGTCAAATCGGACCTTGATGCTACTTAGGCATTCAAACATGCTTTCCATCTCTTCTTTGCTAAGAGTGTAGCTGGCAGGACTTAAGTAATGGTGTCCATCATCTACATCTCTAGATGCAGGTTCTCTTATTCTTTCAAACACTGCAGGTCTTGTCTTGTTTCTAATGTGTCCTTAGCCTTCCCATACACACCCATGAAGCCTAGCAGGTTCACACAAAGATTCTTCATTAGGTGCATCACGTCGATCACGTTGCGGACCTCTAGGACTTGCCAGTAGGGTAGCTCCTAAAATATGGACTTCTTCTTCCACATGGGTGTGTGTTCATTAGCATCATTCGGAATAGGTTGGCTGCAAGGTCCCTTCCCAAAGACTACTTGTACATCCTTGATCATATTGAATACATCCTTACCACTATGGTTGTCAGGCTTTGTTCGGTGCTCTACCTTTACCTTTAAAATGCTTACCTATCTTTCTTAGGGCTGATTCAATGGAAGAAATCGACGATGGCCCATGTACATGACCTTTTGACATTTTTCAAAAATATACTTTCCATGTCATCAAGTGCATGCATTATATCCCTTGTTTGACTCTCCTAAAAGATTACTACGAATAGGCCAATCATTGATTGTTACAAACAACAAGGCTCGCAGGTCAAAGTGTTCCTGTTTGTACTCATCCCACACACGTGCACCTGTGCTGTTCTACAAAAGTAGAAGTTCCTCAACTAATGGCCTTAGGTACACATCAATGTTGTTGCTAGGTTGCTTCGGGCCATGGATGAGCACTGACATCATAATGAACTTTCGCTTCATGCACAACCATGGAGGAAGGTTGTAGATACATAGAGTAACAGGCCAAGTGCTATGACTGCTGCTTTGCTCCCCGAAAGGATTCATGCCATCCGTACTTAAAGCAAACCTTAAGTTTCTTCCGTCATCTGCAAACTTTGGGAATTCTCTGTCGGTTGCTCTCCGCTAGGACCCATCAATAGGGTGTCTCAACATATTGTTTACCTTACGTTCTTCTTTGTGCCATCGCAGCAACTTTGCATGCTCTTTGTTTTAGAACAAACGTTTCAAGCGTGGTATTATAGGAGCATACCACATCACCTTGGTAGGGATTCTATTCCTAGGACGTTCACCATCGTCCTCAACATCACCAGGGTCATCTCGCCTGATCTTATACGGGATGCCTTGCATACCGGGCATGCATCCAAATTTTTGTACTCGCGGCGGTAGAGGATGCAGTCATTAGGACATGCATGTATGTTCTGGATTTCTATTCCTAGAGGGCAGACGGCCTGTTTTGCTTTGTATGTAGTGGCAGACAATTCGTTTGCCTTCAGAAGCATCTTCTTTGCGATAGTCAGTAACTCCCCAAATCCCTTGTCGTATACACCATTCTTTGCCTTCCATTGCAGCCATTCCAGTGTGGTACCCAACTTTTTTTTGCCCCTCTTCGCAAGTTGGGTATAGCAATTTCTTGTGATCCTCTAGCATGCGCTTGAACTTGATCTTCTTCTTTTCACTTTCACATTCTCTCTATGCATCACGGATGGCCTGACAAAGATCATTAGCGGGCTCATCTTGTGCCGCTCCCTCTTGTTCAATTGTTACCTCTTCTTTAGCTTCCCCCATTGTAGTATCATCAAAGGCATCGTATTCATCAAACCCATGAATAATAATGTTGTCATCATCACCGTCTTCTTCTTCATCTTCTTCCATTATAACACCTCTTTCTTTATGCTTAGTCCAACAAATATAGTTTGACATGAAACCCGACGTAAATAGGTGTTCGTGAAGGATCCTTGAGCATGAATAATCCTTCTCATTCTTACATAGAACACATGGGCAGCACATGAAACCATTCTGTGTGTTTGCCTTGGTCACATTTAAGAAATCATGTACGCCTCTCATGAACTCTAGGGAACGGCTGTCAGCGTTATACATCCATTGCCGGTTCATCTGCATTACATGACGTACACCATATCAAAAACTTATAATAACCCATATTATACAACATGCATGATTAGTAGTTAATTAAAAGATCCAAAATATCCATCAATCAACATGATTAATTAATATCCTATACCACATAGTTGTTTCACTCTCGAACATTAATTTATTAAAGCCTTGATACAATGTAGACAATCCCAAATAGCACTAAATAAACTAAACCTACAATGCACTTTAGCAGAATAAGGATTTGGCGACCAATTCCAACTAAAACAGACAGATCATTCTTCTACTGCTTCACTGCCTCATCATACACAGGTGCACTCTCATCAGCCACCTCAGTCTCCTTTTGCAAGAGATTTTTGGACGTGCACAACATACTTTTCCTCCTAGTACCAACTGTCACATGATCCAGTGCCATCCCACTGAAATTACAATAACAAATTAAGAACTTTAATCAAAATCATCACGAAAAATGGCTACAAACCATAACAAAACATGACAAAAAAAATAACTCACTTCGCGATCCGGACACGTGTAGAAGATGTGCCCTTGGTTGACACCCTCCTTTGTCACCCTATACTCCCTCATAGTCTTCTTTCCATACTTGCCACACGCAATGAGATAGAGGTCCAGCCTCAGTCGTTTAGGGACCCCTTGCGAGGATGAGGACCCAGAAGCAGTTGCCATCTACGACTCTCTATACTCATTTTCATCAACTACTATAAATTTCTCATTTTGTGAACTATAAACTTAAATGAGCTATATACTAAGAAAGGTGGATACTCATTTAATTTTGATCAGCTACTTTAAGCTTTCTTCAACTACATTTGCAAACTATCGAGTGAGTTTGAGCTCAAATGGTGTTTAAATCCAAAAAAAATCCACCATTCTTTCTAATGTAAAAAACCTTAAATTTCTCTATTTCTAAACCATGAAATGAGGCAATGAAAGGTGAATACTAGTTTTGATGAGCTACTATAAGATTCCTTCATCTACATATGCAAACTATCAAGTGATTTCAAGCTTAAATGGCATATAAATCAAAAATATGCACCATTATTCCCAATGTAGAAAACCACAAATTTTTCTATTTCTAGACCACGAAATGAGCTATGTTAGTGATAAAACATGAGAGGATGAAGTTGGTAACCTTTAGAACCGAAGAATGCATGGAGGAATCGAATGAAATCTTGAAATGGCGGCCGGCGACGAGCAAGAATAGAGGAGACGAGCAAGAAACAGAGAGCTTCAAATGACTCGGGCTGGGGAAGGAGGAAGGGAGTATATAGCCCGGGACATGTAGTCCCGGTTTGTGGTTCAAACCCGGACTACAGGTGCACTTCTATTCTCGGTTGAAGCCACCAACCGGGATTAAGCTTTAGTCACGGCTGGTGGCTCCAACCGGGACTAGAGGATAACCTTTAGTTCCAATTTGAGCTACCAACCGGGACTAAAGGTCCCCTCCTGCAAAAGCCTACGACTATAGCCGTTGGATAGGGAACTTTAATTCCGATTAGGGTCTCCAACCGGGACTAATCCTATCTTTAGTCCTAGGCCAAAAAATGACCAGGACTCAAGCCTAAAACCAAAAGTTTGTTCTCTACTAGTGATGATTACTTTGTTGTTTAGTTAGTGTTGATGTGATGCTTTTTATTAAAATATACCCTTGCATAGTTCAAAACATTTATTGTTGTTGGCCTCAAGTTTACACAAGATAGTAAATACATATATTATTTTCACAAATATTATAATGCATTAACCTATAATTTATTCTCCTAATCTAGAATACTATTCTCTTGAACCGAAAACATTTTTCTTACGAAGACGGAACATTGTTCGCTGAACTTAGAACATCGTCTCTATTCAATAAAAGAAAATGTTCTCCCTTCATCAGAAAAATGTTCGATAATAAAATTTTATCTAAATATATTCATTTGGGGACTTGTTTTGAAGGATTTATTACAAGAAATGCAACGGTGCAATCGAAATTTAATTTGAATGTTTAATTTGTAAACTATAGATTTTTTTAATACGCAGCAAACCATGACATCATCGTATTATTATGCATGTACTTATACGAGCTGGAGTTGAGAAATTAAGCGGCCGAACTTTATGATGTGGCCCACTGATATAACATAGAAAAGAATTGCCGGCGGTTTGCTCGGGTCCGAACGCCCTGCACATAACACGGCCTGCCACTGGACGCGCCAGACTGTTGAGACAGTGAGCCGACTTATTTAAAGCACAAAAATAGATCACATTTAATTATTTATTTATATTGTGTGAGATTAAGTTACTGTGTGAGATTAAGTTACTGTGTTTAATTATCGACAAATTAATATATTATTATTTCAGCCATTTTTTTATTACCAGTATATTTGTTTGTGCTAACGCTAGGGGACACAAGCTAATTGACTTTATGAACAACTTTCAAAAGACATATGTAACTAACAAACTAATCAATTGACATAAAAAAAACTAATCAATTAATAATACAAAGTTGCAGATCGTGCTTATTTCATTGAAATTCTCATCAGCACAAGCTAGTGGACAGAAAAGAAGAGCATACCCATGAAGTTGATTCTTACAAAAAAAATCAATGTTGCTATCTGAATGGACAATTGATACTATGTCCAAGTAAAAAGATCTTATAAAATTAAGAATTAAACATATTTTAACAAAGTGAAATGACTTAAAACACAAACTAATGTCATGTCATTTTGTTTCCGTGGGTAGCCCTTTCCACCAGGGTTTCAAGTCCTCATCGCTGTTCTGGAAAACTGGGGTAGAAATCCAAGGGAAAAAATGTCCTCAGAAAATAAAAAAGACAACATGTTTCTTGAAAATTGAAGTAAATAGTGAGATAGATACAACGAAATAGAGCCCCTCAACCAAAAGGCACCTGTTCAAAAAAAGATCTATAGAAAGGAATTCACCTTACTAATGCAACTTTGGAGGTACGCAGAACATACAGAATTGAGCCCCTCAACCAAAAGCTGCTGCCATGCTGTATAAAAAAGAGATTGTCAATAATCTAAAGTGAAGAATGATCTATAACTGAGCTAGACATATATAAACAATGATGTCAAACATTGCAAGTAGACAATATTGCAGATAAGCACATGCACAACTGAGTTCAAATGATGTTTTTTTTTCTTCAAATTATATGGTGGTTCTTGCAGCTTAACATAAGTTGAATGGATCATTACAACATCGTCAGAATAAAACAACTTGTAAAGAACAAATTAGTAAGTTATCCTAGCATATAGTTAACAGTCAAGCTCCTTGCCACTCGGCAAAAAAAAATATTAGTCATCTCCAGTACATAGCTACGCTTGTACTCTTTGCCATAAGGCATTGGACCTTTTTGTGACTTATAAAATGCTCCCCTGACCATCTTCAAGATTAAATTATACATACATTTGCTTATAACATTCAGAATGCTCTTACAAATTTGTAAGTCCTCTGAGTGCTGAAAATATACTGGTATTTCTCCAACCAAATGATTGTTGTCAAGAATTAAGAATTTGTGTTTCCTTCATCTGAAGACTGATATTCAGTGCGAGTGTGCAACCCCTATCAGTGCAAGTGTGCAACCCATGGAGTTTTTCTCACTATAGATGTCTATAGGCTATAGCAAAATGAACACTAATCAGTACTTCTTGAGAATGGAGATCGAACGGGCAATTAGTGACGAACTGAAACTATGACAGGGCGAGCAAGGAAAAGCAAGCTTTCTTTGAACCATATGCAGCAGCCATCAGATGTCCCATCCATCTAACATTGAAATCAGAAAGGAGAAAAAACACCTGGAGATGTCCGTGATGACTGCTAGATCTGGACGAGCGGTGATGGACCCGCGCAGCCGGCAGCAGGGGGGCGGGGCGACGCGGTGACGGGGTAGGGTGGAACCACAGCCAGGTGAGCAGGGCAGCGCGGTGTCGTCCGTGGCCCAGCCTAGAGCGGCGACTGGAGGATGGACAGGCGGCGGGCGGCTGATGATGGAGGAAGATGGGGAGGGCACCGGCGCTGGCTGCAGCCTGGGGATCCACCTTCGTCGTACGCGCTTCGTCCGATGGAGTCCGCGCACGGGTATTCGTCGCCCGTCGCGACCATTCGCGGCCTGATCTGCGAGCACCGTCCACGGCCTGTCTTCCGCGCGTCGCACCCAAAATGATTCGATTACAAACAGAGAATCAACAACGTCTCAGCACTTTGTATTATAGTTGTCCATTCTCTACTCTCTCGTCCCAAAATAAGTAACATTTTTTTACTTTTAGACATCTTGTTTGACCGTTCGTCTTATTTAAAATTTTTGAATAAATAATAAAATAAATCAATCATTATTAAAGTATCTCTAATAAAAAAAAATAAGTCATAACAAAATACATAATATTTATATAAGAATTTTAAATAAGGCGATCCGTCAAACAAGATGTCTGAAAGTAAAAAAAAACATCACTTATTTTAGGACGAGAGAGTAGAGATGGACAACTATAATACAAAGTGCTGAGACGTTGTTGATTCTCTGTTTGTAATCGAATCATTTTAGGGAAGTAAAAATTGGCAGCCACACCGGAGCCGCCATTGGCACCATGTCCAAGGATTAGCGCCGCCGGCAGGGGTGGAGGGGGTTGCGTGCGCCACTGCCGGCAGGGAGTAGGAGGGGACCAAGCGCTATGTTGCTGGCCAGGGGGGAGTGGCCCTAGCACCATCAGATTCGAGGCAGAGGGAGGGTGTCTCCCATGCCACCACCGGCGTGAGGGAAGGGGCACGCGCGAGCGACGGCGGTACGTATTGCCGGGAGCGCGTGATTGATGTAGGGAGATTATGGAAGGAGCGTTGAAGCCTTGTTGAAGTGACTGTGTCGGTTGGATCGTGGTGAAGCCTATAGAGAAGATCTGTGAGTCATTAATTTTAATGGCGTTAGTTTTCCTGGCGAACGGGGCCAGAATTGTTTGCATTGTTCTATTTTAGTGTAGATTGGCACCGGAGACCAAACAACCTGCTCTAGCACTCATCATCACTCGGAAGCTGCCATTTGGGGTGCTGCGATGCATTCGTTCCATGCTTTATTATTGGCTAAAACGATGGGTACACCTACACACACAAGATTGACACTACTGGTACGTGCAAGAATTTTCCCCTGATAACAAAACACCGTCAGAAAAAAAGGCCTAAAAATCGACACAAATAATATTCCTGACATATACAGTCAGGAATTTTCTTTTCTTGTCATATGATCATATTGCTTAACAGATGCTCGATTTCTTTTCTTTTCAGTGCAGCGGTTGTTCCTTAAAATTCAAGATGAGATTAGAATGTGGGTCATGGAGGGTGGCACGGAGCTGGGCTAGGTGCTCTGCCAGCCAGCAATTAAAATTGTGACAGGGTTTTTTTTCCCGAAAGCCAACTGTGGAGGGGAGAGATTCCCCGCATGAAAAGTATTGATTTATCATCGACAGCCTTATTTCTAGGGAACAAGGCAAAAACCCTGTACAACAGCCCCAGCATAAAGGCTGATTGTGGCAAGTCCACAAATACACCAAAAAGAGAGTAAGAAAAACTATAACACCCAGGCATAGGAACTCTTCGACGATGTCTCTAGGGAGGTGGATGACACCGCAACTTAATCATCGCTAGCAAAGCAACGCAGGAGCTTGGCAAAGCTTTCGCCCGAGCCTTGCGCCGAGGAGTTGAACGGGCCAACCATGGAGAAGTAGCAGCAAGAGGTTCTTCAATGATGCCTTCATAAATAGGAGATATTTGTCGCTGGCCCAGACTGATATGAGCTGAGCTTTCGCCCAGAACCTTTATCAGTGCTCCCTTTGGCCCACCCATGATGGGGGAGGTGCAGGCACCGGCGAGCATCCGCGTCAGATGGAGGGGGGGTGCCAATAGCCACCACACCGCGCAGAGCCGTTGTGGACTCGCCCACGAAAGTGGGAGGCGTGCTTCGGCTAGCGTTCGCACCTGGACAGCGGGGGGATGCCGGTCAACGCACTTGCCTATAGCAGTGGGGGACGCGCACCGGTAGTCGATCATGCCTGGACGGAGGGGGGGTGCCGGCTTCCGCCACCCCGCGCGGAGCCGTTTGTCGAACTCGCCCGCGACGGTGGGAGGCACGCACCGGCAAGCTTCCGCACCTGGACGGAGGGGGGTGCCGGTAGCTGCCATACCTCGCGGAGCCATTCCAGGACTCACCCGCGATGGTGGGAGGCGTGCATTGGTAGGTGCTTGGACGGAGGAGGGTGCCAGCCGTCGCCACACCTCGCAGAGCCGTCCTCGAACTCACCCGCAACGGTTGTAGGCGCACACCAGCAAAGCGTCCAAGCCTGGACAGAGGATGGGTGCCGGTCGCTGCCACACCGCGTGAAGCCGCTATCGGACTCGCCCATGATGGTGGGAGGCTCACACCGGCAAACGTCCATGCTAGGATGGAGGGGGCCTACAGGTCGCTGCCACACAAGGAGTTGTTCTTGGGCTCAACCGCAATGGCGGGAGGCGTGCACAGGTAAAGGAGCCCATGACAATGACGCCATGGGCAACAGACCTGTTCAGCGAGGTCTCTGTGACGCGACGATAGGGGTAGCTGCGACAGCCGCCGCCACACGGGGGAGGCAGACCATGACCGGGGTAGAAGCATCAGCCACCACCACATGAGGACGGCAGGTCCCGCCCCCATGACTCACTCGTGCCGCATTAGCAGCGACACCTGCGCTATGCGCCTCATCTCATCGTGGAACGCTGGCTCATCGCCCTGGCTGGCGCACTTCGATGACGCCGTGCTGAAGCCCTTCGAGGAGTAGGCCATGGACGCCTTCGAGCAGGGGGACACAGTGACATCAAGGAGCATAGGGGGACAGGCAGTCCCACAGGTAGGACGCGCAGATGCCCGCCCCTGCTACTGGTGCCACTGGCACCGCGCTCCATGGCGCCGAAACCAATACGCCACAGCCGCCATATGACCAAGGTCGCCGGAGTCGGCGGGAAAGACTGTGGATCTAGGCCAGGGAGGGCCAGATCTGCCACCGGCCACCCCAAAGTCGCCAGAGCTAGCATAGAAAAGCATGAAGAGCTAGAGAAGGGGGAGGGGGTCGCCTGCTCAGGATGGGGACGATAGATCCGGGCATGGGGGAGCCGGATCCGCCCACACTGGTGCTAGAAGCGCCGCTGGCCGGACCCACCGCAGAGGCTCCATGGGAGAGAGGGAGGGAGGAAGCACTAGTAGAGAACAGACCTTTGATCCTCGACCAAAATGGGCTCTAGTCCCGGAATTTTTTGCCCCCGGGACTAGAAATACCTTTAGTCCCGGTTGGAGGCTTCAACCGGGACTAAAGGTCCCTGCCCAACGGCTACTGCGCCAGACAGAGGTGGCAGGGACCTTTAGTCCCGGTTGGAGCCACCAACCGGGACTAAAGGTATACTTTTACTCCCGGTTGGTGGCTCCAACCGGGAGTAAAGGTCTACTCCCGGGCCGTGGCGGCGCCCGGGGTTGGAAAGTTACCTTTAGTCCCGGTTGGATCCATCAACCGGGACTAAATGTTCTCCCTTTATAAATCGGCCGTCTCCTCCTTCCTCCCGGCCCCGAGCCCGAGCTCAGCACATTTTGAAGCTCACTGCAGTAGTGTTCTTGCGTCCTCCCTCCCTCCATTGTTCCTCCATCCATTCTTCGATTCCTCCGTCGATTTCTTCGATTCCTCCGTCGATTCTTCAGTTGTAAAGGTTACCAATCTCATACTCTCATTTTTTACCATTATCTTATGCCGTTTTGTTCACTATATATATTTATGGTTCTTTATTGTGGTTTTTTTCATTTGTAAGCAATTTGAGCTCAAAATCACTTCAAGCTTGTATATTTACATGAAAGAAGGTTAAAGTATATATAAATATAAAGTTAGAAAATAGTTAGAAAATTATAGCAAATCCTTACTAGTTGAACTTGTGGACCGTGTTCAGGTCGGCGAGGATGTTCTCTACCGAGCGGTAACGGACGTCAAGGAGGAGCTTTGATTCTACGAGGGAGAGCGACAACGGTCGTGGAAGACCGTGTTCCCTTCCTCGTAGAATCGGAGCTCTTCCTTGACCAAGTACGGTGTCGTTCGGTGGAGAAATGCTCGCCGAGCTGATCATGTAAGCAAGGTCAACTAGTACGGATGGTTATTTATTCACATGTCCCGATATCGTCGCAGTAGTCTGTCAATCACCGTACCTAAACGTAGTATATATAAATATAAAGTTAGAAAATAGTTAGAAAATTATAGCAAATCCTTACTAGTTGAACTTGCGGACCGTGTTCAGGTCGGCGAGGATGTTCTCTGCCGAGCGGTAACGGACGTCAAGGAGGAGCTTTGATTCTACGAGGGAGAGCGACAACGGTCGTGGAAGACCGTGTTCCCTTCCTCGTAGAATCGGAGCTCTTCCTTGACCAAGTACGGTGCCGTCCGGTGGAGACATGCTCGCCGAGCTGATCACGTAAGCAAGGTCAACTAGTACGGATGGTTATTTATTCACATGTCCCGATATCGTCGCAGTAGTCTGTCAATCACCGTACCTAAACGTAGTAGTCTGTTATGTGTGTACATTCCCATTCTTCTGTTAATTTGCGGAAATATCATATGAATTACTTACCTGCCGCAGTAAAAGACGAGAACACAATGACCATTAAAAATATCATTGTTTAGAGATCTAGATAATTTTATAGTTTGTTAATTTTATTTGTTTATAAAAGGAGAAATTTATAGTGTATTAAAAAATGAGTATAGAGAGTAGATGGCAACTGCTTCCGGGTCCTCGGCCTCTCATGGGTTTCCAAAGCGACTTAGGCCGGGCCTTCCTCTCATTCCATGCGGCAAGTGTCGTGATGAGACGAAGATTGTGATGGAGTACCGAGTGAAGAAGGAGGGTCCCAACAAGGATCGTATCTTCTACAAGTGTCCGGATCGCAATGTGAGTTATTTTATCGTATTTAATGATTATGGTTAGTTTATACCTATTTTCATGATGGTTGTGATTAAAGTTCTAATTTTTTGTTTTAATTTCAGTGGGATGGCAGTGGACGATGTTCAGGCTTCTACTGGGAGGAAGAGTATGTTGAACTTGTGCAAAAATATCTTGCACAACAGGCAGATACGGCGGCTAATGAGGCAGTGATCCAGCCGAAGAAGCCCAAAGATGTTGCACAATCGGGGGATCTGTCTGTTTTAGTTGAGATTGGTCGCGAAATCCTTGTGCTCCTGAAATGTATTTTAGCTTTAGTTCTTTTAGTGGTAGTTGGGATTGTCTACATTGTAGCGATGCTTTCATAAATTTGTATCTTTTGTGGTGGCACGCATGTTGTATAAATAATTAATTATGATCTAGGTTTTAATATGATATTTATGTCATGTAATGCAGATGAGCCGTTATTGGATGTATAATGCTGATCGCCGCTCCCAAGAGTTCATTGACGACGTGCATTCTTTGTTACGTGCGGCCGAGGCAAACAAACGTGACGGTTTCATGTGCTGCCCATGTGCCATATGTAAGAATACGGTGGAATATCCTTGCTCAAGGACTCTTCATTCACACTTGTTCAAGTCGGGTTTCATGCCAAACTATATTTGTTGGGCAAAGCATGGAGAAACCGGTGTTGTAATGGAAGAAGGTGAAGAAGAACAATGGGACGACAATGATATTATTCCTGATGGTGCGTGCTTCAATGATACTGCAATGGGAGAAGCTGAAGAAGAGGTAGCCGCAGAAGATGAGCCGGCTGATGATCTTTGTCAGGTCATTCGTGATGCACAAAGAGAATGTGAAAGTGAAAAGGAGAAGATCAAGTTCGAGCGGAAGCTAGAAGATCACAAGAAATTGTTGTACCCAACTTGTGATGCAGGGCAGAAAAAATTGGGAACCACACTAGAATTGCTGCAATGGAAGGCAAAGAATGGTGTATCTGACAAGGGATTTGGAGAGTTACTAAAAATCCAAAAGAAGATGCTTCCGAAGTACAATGAATTGCCCGCCACTACCTACGAAGCAAAACAAGTTGTCTGTCCTATGGGGCTAGAAATAGAGAAGATACATGCATGTCCTAATGACTGCATCCTATACCGTGGCAAAGAGTACGAGAAATTGGATGCATGCCCGGTATGCCATGCGTCGCGGTATAAGATCAGGCGAGATGACCCTGGTGATGTTGAGGGCGAACGTCCGCGTAAGAAAATCCCTGCCAAGGTTATGTGGTATGCTCCTATAATACCACGCTTGAAACGTCTGTTCAGAAACAAAGAACATGCAAAATTGTTACGATGGCACAAAGAAGACCGTAAGGTAGACAATATGTTGAGACACCCTGCTGATGGGTCCCAGTGGAGAGCAATCGACAGAGAATTCCCGGAGTTTGCAAATGACGCAAGAAACTTAAGGTTTGCTTTAAGTACAGATGGTATCAATCCTTTTGGAGAGCAGAACAGTAGTCATAGCACTTGGCCTGTTACTCTAAGTATCTACAACATTCCTCCTTAGTTATGCATGAAGCGGAAGTTCATTATGATGCCTGTGCTCATCCAAGGCCCGAAGCAACCTGGCAATGACATCGATGTGTACCTGAGACCACTTATTGACGAACTTCTCATTTTGTGGAATAAAGAAGGTGTACGTGTGTGGGATGAGTACAAACAGGAACACTTTGATCTGCGAGCATTGTTGTTCGTAACAATCAATGATTGGCCTGCTCTAAGTAATCTTTCAGGACAGTCAAACAAGGGATATAATGCATACACACACTGCTTCGGTGATATTAGAGGTGTATTCTTGAAAAAATGTCGAAAGGTCGTGTACCTTGGCCATCGTCGATTTCTTCCTGCAAATCACCCCGTAAGAAAGAAAGGTAAGCATTTTAAAGGGAAGGCAGACCACCTGACCAAGCCTCGCAACCGAACCGGTGAGGATGTACTCAATATGGTCAATGATGTGAAAGTCGTCTTTGGAAAAGGACATGGAAGCCAACCTATTCCGAAAGACGCTAACGGTCACGCACCCATGTGGAAGAAAAAGTCCATATTTTGGGACCTACCCTATTGGCAAGTCCTGGAGGTCCGTAGCTCGATCGACGTGATGCACCTGACGAAGAATCTTTGTGTGAACCTGCTAGGCTTTATGGGTGTGTATGGAAAGCCTAAGGACACATTTGAAGCACGACAGGACCTACGTTGTTTGAGAGAAAGAAACAACCTACATCCAGAGAAGACAGATGATGGATGCCATTACTTACGTCCTGCTAGCTACACTCTAAGCAAAGAGGAGAAGGAAATCATGTTTGAATGCTTAAACAACATCAAGGTACCATCTGGATTCTCCTCGAATATAAAGGGTATTATAAATGTGCCAGAGAAGAAATTCTGTAACTTAAAGTCCCATGACTGTCACGTTCTCATGACGCAATTACTTCCAGTTGCATTAAGAGGAATTCTACCTCCAAATGTACGTCTAGCCACCGTAAAGCTATATGCATTCCTCAATGCAATTTCTCAGAAGGCAATTGATCCAACTGATCTAGCTAAACTACAGAATGATGTGGTTCAATGTCTCGTCAGCTTTGAGTTAGTGTTCCCTCCTTCCTTCTTTGATATTATGACACACCTCCTAGTTCACCTAGTCAAGGAGATTTTCACTCTCGGTCCTGTGTTCCTACACAACATGTTCCCCTTAGAGAGATTCATGGGAGTCCTGAAGAAATATGTTCACAACCGTGCTCGCCCAGAAGGAAGCATCGCCAAGGGCTATGGAACAGAAGAGGTCATTGAGTTCTGTGTTGACTTTATTCCCGACCTTGACTCGATTGGTGTTCCTGAATCGAGACATGAGGGGAGACTAAGCGGAAAGGGGACACTAGGGAGGAAAACATATATTGGTACGGATGATGATTATTTCAATAAAGCGCACTACACAGTTCTACAGAACTCCTCTTTGGTAGATCCGTATATTGAGACACACAAGGATCTCTTACGATCCGAGTTTCCAGGGAAGACTGAAGCTTGGATTACGCATAAGCACATGGAAACTTTCGGCGGTTGGTTGCGAAAAAAATGTCAAGGTGATGAGAGCATCCATGAGCAACTGTATTTATTGGCTATGCAACCATCATGGCATATCGTCACATACAAAGGGTACGAGATAAATGGGAACATATTCTACACAGTAGCCCAAGATAAAAGGAGTACCAACCAAAATAGTGGTGTCCGCATAGATGCCACAGACCCGAATGGGAATAAGCAGACATATTATGGACGCATAGATGAAATATGGGAACTAGAATATGCACCTACTTTGAAGATCCCATTGTTCAAGTGCCAATGGGTCAAGGTAACCGGAGGCGGAGTAATAGTAGACAACGAGTATGGAATGACAACAATAGACCTTAGTAATATTGGGTACAAAGACGAACCATTCGTCCTTGCCAAGGATGTGAATCAGGTGTTCTATGTCAATGATATGTCTACCAAACCAAAAAGAGGGAAAAACGATAATGACTCAACCAAAGAGCCAAAGCGCCACATAGTTCTTTCAGGGAAAAGAGTCATCGTGGGAATTGAGGACAAGTCGGACATGTCAGAAGAATATGAAAAGGATGACCGAATTCCGCCCTTCAAAGTGAACAAAGACCCTAGCATCTTGGTAAATGATGAGGACACTCCATGGTTACGAAGCGATCATAACCAAGGGACATACGTAAAGAAGAAGTTCACTACTGTGCCCACTTGATGATATAGTGATTTAATATAGTGTGTGTTTGAGATATTATGTAATAATTGTGAATTCAGATGTTTATTATGTCATGTTTCAAATTAAATCAATGTTTGATTTGGTGGGATTTCTCTCTCAAAAAGGTAAATTAGGATACTGAGTGATGAAAAATTAAAATATTAACGTTAAAATGATGTGAAAACAAATTTCCTGTCCAAAACCAATAATTTTAATAATTTTAATTAAACACTACATTTTTGCATTAACGAAATAATAAATATTAGTTACATTATGTTTTATAATTCTAACAAAAAATAAAAAAAGTTAGGTTATCGATTTTTCCTATGTGCAATAAACAAAAATAAAATTCATATTTTTAACAAAATAATTTTATGCCTTTTATTTAATTTACTATGTATTTAATAAAAACTATTGCATTTCTATTGTATTTAACAAGACTATTGCTTAAAACAGGCGGGAAACGAAACTGCAGGCCACCTTTACTCCCGGGTGGGAAGCCCACCCGGGAGTAAAGGTGGGCTACAGTTTCGTGGCCCGCCAAAAAAAAAGCCTTTACTCCCGGTGCGTGTTACCAACCGGGAGTAAAGGTATACCTTTACTCCCGGTTGGTAATACGCACCGGGAGTAAAGGGTTTTTACGCCCGGTTGGTGGCTGGCACCGGGAGTAATTCTCTCTGCTATATAACCTCCAGCGCCTGGCGCAGATCGATCCGCTCGTCTTCTTCCTCGTCGAACACCGCCGCCCTCTTCTTCCTCGCGCCGCGTCCGTTCGCCTTCCGTGACACCGGCGCCGCCGTCTTCTTCCTCGTGCGGCCTCCACCGCGCGCGCCCGTGCCCCTCCTCCGCGCTTGCCCGTGGCCCTCCACCGCGCCCTCCTCCGCGCCCGAGGCCCTCCACCGCGCGTTGCCCCACCGTGCCCGAGGCCCTCCAGTACACTGCCGAGCTTGATCGAGGTGATATATTCGTCGATCTCTTTGTACATTCGTCCGAGCCCTCCACTGCCGAGTTATAGATCACGTCGAAAACTACAACTTTGGTGTAAGCCATGTCAACGGTCGAGGTCGATTGAAAATTCCAAATTTTGAATCACAAAATCTACAAACTAAAAATGAATATTTGGAACTCTAAATGATTTTAAATAAAAACATATCTTAAGGCAAGTTTTGAATATTTGGATATTATATGGATAAATTAGCAAGTTTAATTAGAGTGTCAAAAACTGCATTTTATGGTACAAAAATACATTTTAAGATCACTGGGACCTGAACTCATGACAAGTATAATTAAGGACCACCAATGAAATTACTTTAGAAATTAATTAGATCGATGTAAATCCATGGCTTGTATAATAAACACGCTATATATTATTTGGAAACAACGCTACGAACCATCCGCTAATGAACTTTCGTTACAAACTCCTCAGGATGGCAACCATTGTCGTTGTCACTAAAGCTGAAAATGATCCAGCCCATCAACCGCCATATATTCATCACTATATGATATGCCATTATTTCAAGATGCAGTTTCAATAGAAGAATTTTTTCTATCTTCATAGATCAATGTTTGTTAACGAAATTTTATCCAAATATATTCATGTAGGGTCTTTTTTTTGAAGGATTTGTTGTAGGATATATAATGGTCAAATAGGAACTCAATTTTGATACCCAGTTTGTAAACTAAGCGTTTTTTAGTTTATCAAAAATATCACATGTGATGATGTTAGCAGTTTTTGTTGGACTTGCATGCATGGCTACAGACAAATGAAGGAAAACTTCAATGTTTCTTCATTTGTGAACTTTGAATATACAGATATAATATATTAATGTTGCTAAAGTAATATGAGCATTACATATTTTTTTCCGGGAAGACTATCTTCAAACTTTATATCATAGCATCAGAGATCGCCTATAGAAGAAGAAAATAAATTCTTATCATTTCGGAAATAGTAATGGTTATATGAGCAATAAGACACATATACTTACATTTCATAATGACTTATACTTACATTATTAACATAGAATTTTCTCATATGATGAATGACTACATGGTTCACATGGTACATAGGATCACAACATCACGCACCGACACCGCCCCGGCCTGCCTCACGTCGTCGTCGTCGTCAGCACGCCGGCCCGCCTCACGTCATCGTCGTCAGCACACCGGCCACCGCGCCGACACGTATATATACGTCATTTGTATTCATATGCATTTCGTCCATGCGTTTCTATGTATACGGCGGAGCACCGCCGCCCTCGTTCACCCATGTGTACAGACATATATACGGCGGAGTGGAGCACCGCCACTCTTGTCACACCGCCCTTTCTCGTGCCCTAATTCGCCCTAGTACCGACGTAGTTCGTCCTAGTGTGGCGAATTGCGTCCGTGATCGAGGGGCAAGATTTAATAATGCATATTGTTTGTAGATTTTACGCATGTAATAAGCAAAGATTTGACGTACTATATATTGGTTTTGTTTTTTGAAGCTAGATGGCCGACCCGAGAAATATGGATGAGGAGGAGTTGATGATGAATTTGATCAACACTGGCACTCAAGTTGCCGGCGATGATGGTGCTAAAAATAACGTGCAAGAGGATGTAGATAACGGGAGTCAGTACTTAGCTCTTGAACAAAATGAGCAACAACATATTGGCCAAGTATATATTTTTTATTATTAGCTATATATATATATTATCATATGTCTTATGTGTGCTCATGACATTAAAAATAATGTTTATGTTTTGTAGCCCTCTGGATCGACATCAACAACTACAACGAAGAGTAAAAATGTTCGAGGTCCCAAAAAGCCATTGGAGGGTCGCTTCATCATCTCGGAGTTCAATGTGGATACAGGAGAACCGGGAGGGCCGAATAAAATGAAATTTGTGCACCACTGTGGTTACCTTGTACGGGACCGGCTCCCGATTAGTACCCGTGAATGGAAGAAGAAGACCAATGCTCCTCATATCAGTTTTGTCTCCGATCGTGACAAGGCATTAATTTGGAATGATGTCTTGGTACATTTCACGCTCCAAACAGATGGTTATGATGATATAATAGATGGTGATGAATTGAAGGAGCGAGTTAGGGATTGGGCAATGAAGAAGATGGCCACCCAGTTTCAGACTTGGAAGAAACACCTATACACGACGTATGTCAAGAAGAACATAGCACCAGATTTTACTGTCCCAGGCCCAATCTCAAAGCAGAGGCCCTATTGGGATGAGTTTGTACAGTACAAGACTTCAGAAGAGGGTGTGAGTCGGGTGATAAAGAACCAACGTAATGCCCAACAGAAGACATACCACCATACCTTGGGATCAGGTGGCTACCCGACTGCCATTAAGAAGTGGAACAAAATGGAAACAGACCTTCTTGCCAAGGGTATCAGACCAGAATCACTCGAGTGGGGAGAATGTGCAAAGAATTGGTTTTTCGCTCATGGGGAAACACTAGACCAGGAGACAGGGAAGTGCGTTTATGGCGCAAGACTGCAAGAAGCAGCAGAAAGATTGTTTTATGCTCAGAGAGCTACTGCTAGTGGTGCGTTCAGGCCCAACAGAGAGAAGGATGAGCTGACATACGCCATCGGGACTATTGAACATGGTGGCCGAACTAGAGGCAAAGGAAGTGTCTCGTGGGAGCATGGATTCCCTCAGGACAGACCTTCCTACAGAAGTCGCCAGAGAAAGAAGAAAGAAGAGGCACAGCGGCTCTAGAGGTTGGAGGAAGCGGTGCGTGAAGCACAGGAGCGAGAAAAAAACCTTGAAGCGAGAATGCAGGAGGAAATCAAAAGGCAAGTGCAAATAGCAGTGAGTGCAAGCAAGCAGGCATCAGAGCCAGGAATCAACATTAGCCAATCTGTTCAGTTGAAAAGCAGCTGCGCTTCCACGGAGATACCAAATCAAGGGGACACAGGACTGCGCTTCCCTGTGGATGACGTCACTGAACCTTGTACAACGTGTGAGCTACACATTCCGAAGGAGAATTCCACAATCAAGGTGGCTATCGGTCTTGTTAATCCTATCGACCGAACCAAGACACCAAGGATTCATGGGAATATAATCCAAGAAGGATATGCTACCATCTCGGTAGATAAAGCTGAAAAAGGTTTTAGTGATTTGCCTCTTGACATTCCTGGAGGTGATGGCGAGAAGACTCTAGGAGAAGCGGAGAAGACATTCATTCTATGGCGCAAGCGCTACATCATCATTCCAGGGATGTCGGCTCCACCTCCTCCTGAACTACCTCACCATAGGTACGTGCGGATGAAAACACTACATCATTAATTTGTATTGGCTTAAATAATTAACAATCTGCTCATAATAATATGTCATTCCTTTTTTTGTAGCAGATCCTCCCCCAACCTAAATCCAATTGTTCAATCGCCAGATCATCATAGTGCTCTGTACGATGACATTGTGTTGGAAGGCGAGGCTGCATCCACACCATCTCCAAGGAGGTCTCCAACGCCGCAGCCGCCACCTCCAAGGAGGTCTCCAACGCCGCTGCCAACACCTCCAAGGAGGTCTCCAACGCCTCCCCCGCCCCCGCCTACCAAGAAGCCTAGCAAGAGGCCAGCCCCTCAAACGAAGAACCAGTCCCCGCCTGCAAAGAAAGCCACCGTGAAACCAAGGGCTATTCCCAAAATAATATCTGAAGAGAAGGAAGAAGGAACTGATGCATATAAAAAAGACATGTCTAGATTCTATGACAAACTTAAAATGAATCAAGAAGCAAGGAGAAACCCGGAGAAACCGTACTTCTTCGTAGCTCCGGATATTTTAAGAAAAAAGGTGACTTCTTACCAGCAACAACAGCGGGAATCTCGTAAGCCGTCCAAATCAACGTTATCAGACTATGACCGCACTCTCACCAAGTCAATTGAGGCGGCACAGAAAAAGAAGCGGGCAGGGAAAGGAGTTGCCCAACTCGGACAACAAGCGCACCAATCAATCCCCCCGCTAGTTGTTGGTAATGAATATGGTTCGAATTTAGGATTAATGCATCAGGCAAACATACCTCCGGATGTCGATTTGGATCACCTTGGTGAATTTCTTGATGAGACTGGTCTCGACCTTTACCAGATGTTTGGTGATGGAAACATTGAGAGTGCGGCGGAGGTTGATATTTGGAAGAAAAAATTTGTACTAGGCCAGAGTCTATACAACCCTCAAGCCTTATCTGATCTGGGGACGCAAATGTACCTGCTAAACAAGTGGTACATGCAGGCGTCTACTAGTGGAGACTTCTGCGTTGGTGTCAGAATTAGAGACGAACATTGGTTCCGTGGCGATGATGTTATGTATGTTGACTTTGCAGAATTTCATCAACTATGCCACCTGACCTCTCTGGACAAAGTTATCATTAGCTGCTATTGCCTGTAAGTAATAATTCTTTCGATCTATTATTAAACTCATCATATGTGTTTATATGCATATAAATTATCCTAACAAGTACTATATATATGCAGATTTACAATGACAGAGCTCAGAAAGGAAGGCTGCAATGAAATTGGTTTTGTTGATCCCCATATAGTATTCAAAGACCCAATTACTCCAAAGACTAATTGGAAGTCTGAGTCAGAGAGTAACCTCATGAACTTCTTAGTGAACCAACGCCACAAGAAGGATATACTCTTTCCCTATAACTTCAAGTGAGTGTTAATCATGTCGATCATAGCCTTAATGGCTCATATGTTGATTCTAGTTAATTAATGAGTGTTATGCGTTATATCCTATAAACACATGCAGTAATCACTGGATATTGATGGACATCGATCTGGTGAAAAGTCACTTGATAATCTATGACTCGATGAGAAAATCACAACAAGACTACCAAGATATGATAGATATTATCCAGAGGTAATTTCGGGATCTCTAGCAACTATATATACACACAAACATGATGATTAACTATATCTGATGACGTTGCAAATTTTTTATTGGGCAGTGTTTGGAAAACCTTTATTGAGAAGCAACACATGGAAAAATGCAAAGCGCCACTGAATGTAATCCCATTGAAAGTAAGTCCCCTGAATCGCATCATCTTTATTAATTAAACATATAGCTTTCACCGGATCACCAGATTGGATGACAAATCTTTTTCTCGTAAAGTGGTGTCTGAGGCAGGAACAGAGGAACAACTACTGTGGTTACTATGTTTGCAAGTTTATCAAGGTGCTCTCCCAAAGAACTCCTACAGATAGACTCAAAGTACGTTAAAAATACACTATATATTCATTTAATTATTATTATTGATTGTGTTACTATGTCTTTATATATATATATGTACATATATTAATTTATTTTCCTTTAATTCAAACCTGTAGACTCGATGGTTGGAGGAAAAGGTCATACGGCAAGACCAAATCAAAGCAATTCAAGAGTCTATAGCCGGATTTTTTAATGAGCAGGTCATCAATTCCAAGGGCGAGTTCTACTTTGACCCAACACTGCCATTGAAGCCAAGCTAGAGGATGAGAAGAAACTTATTATGTCACAACAACTATAATGCAATCTTTTGTAATATATGCACATGAAATAATATAATGTAAAATACACATATGCATGCATGCATGTAAATATATATATCATGCATGCATGCATATATATATATATATATATATATATATATATATATATATATATATATATATATATATATATATATATATATATATATATATATGAATTGTGTGATTTAATACGTTCATTGTGCTTGAACCGAAACATACTATATGCATGTATAAATGTATAATTAGCAGCGTACAATACGACTTCGAAAACCTATTTTGAAAAGAAAACAAAAAAATGAAAAGAAAAGAAAAAAACCTTTAGTCCCGGTTCGTATTACCAACCGGGACTAAAGGTGCCGGCCATCGTGGCATGTCAGGAGGCACCTTTAGTCCCGGTTGGTGTTACCCACCGGGACTAAAGGTCCTCCTTTAGTCCCGGTTCCTGACCCGGGACTAAAGGACCCCCCCTTTAGTCCCGGATGCTTGCTCCCGGGTGGGGAACCGGGACTAGAGGGGGTTCCCCACCGGGAGTAAAGCTCGGTTCTCTACCAGTGAAGAGAACCTAGCCACCGCCGTCCTTCCTGTCCACCGGACCTTCGCGTTGAGCTCCGGCGGCGTCCAGGCCAGGGAGTAATGGTAGTTCTATTCATAAAAGTTGTGAATGCAATCCTAAGAAACTAAACCTTGTAATCTATTCTTCTTTTTTCATGCAACGACTTGTAGTTCTCCTCCATGTTCGGGGAATTCAAAGCCATGTTTGGCGAGGGTGTTTGCAGGTGGCCCTTTTTCTTCCCTGTCTTTATAGTACGATCGTCAAACTCCAACAGGCAGTGGACGTCCGATAGAAGATCAATTTGGTCTTTGATGTACTCTTATATTTTAAAGGTCATTTTGTGTCTTTTTGTCCACCGTTGTAGTAGCTTTTGTTTTCCTTGAGATATATATTAGATGTGAAACACTCTTTTGAGTGTTTTTTATAAAAAAAAAAACAGATGCTTGATTTCATGCACTTTGTTCTTTCTAACTTTGGTAAGACAAGTTTGCCTCAGATCTACCATTATATTTGTAGTGCCGGGTTAACTTTGAGAGAAACACTGGATGAAAATTACTGATACAAATGATTATGATCTGAAAGAATTCTGGTATTTTTATATCTTAGAGGCGCCAAGGCCGATGCGAAATGAAAATTATAAATACTTCTTGATGTTTTATAGGGTTTATACTAAATTGTGTACGTATATGTGCGCCTTATTTTTAAAATATATGTGCCTTGTTCTTTCAAAATCCAGTGTATTGTTTGAAAATCCCGTACAACGGACGGACACTCAACTTTTAAAACATTAAAACCCCAGCAGACCGCATAGGCCAGCGCATGCAAAGCAGAGGCGTAGACAGGCCGCGAATGCCAAACTGGCTAAACCCGTCACTAGCAAGAACATGACCGGACAGAACCTGCATGGTAATAATTAGTGGGAGCAATAACGATCCCGACAACGATGTGGAATGGAAACCACGTCGTCTTGGCCTCTTTTCTGCCGGTACAATGCGCGTTCCAGTACTGTGTTTTTTTCCTTTTTTTATTTTGCAAAATTCATTGCATATGCTCATATGTAAGCATATCCAATTTTTTATACAAGATCTTGGTTAAGGCCAGTGGTAGATCTAGGATTTTTGCATGGGATCGCCGGACCAAAATTTTCATATCTAAACCGGTAAAAACCGCTTACAATTCGGGAAAGTAAAAACCCTTTGAGCTCTTAGTCTTGGACACGATGTTTCATAGACTTGTTGAAAGTGATTTAGTTTTTCGTGGGTAAAAAACTGTACAGTTTTAAAAAGCTATTTAAAACACTCAAGGTGCTCTTTAGTTTTTCATTTAAATGGAAACATATTTTTCAACATTTTTTTGAAAAAAAATAATGACGTTTCCAAATCTTGAGGATATACAACCGACCAAACAATTTGCTTCTGGCAAATTTACTGAGTGAAAGAGACTCGCTACCAAATAATCAAAGGCTATGACCCAGACTAGCTAAAAGCATCAAGTAGAAATCAAGAAGCCCTTGCAGTAGGCCGCCACCGTTCCCTGCTCCCTGATCCGCAGGGACGTCATCTCGCGGCTCTGCAACCTCCTCGCCGTGCATCCTGTGCGCAATCACGTGCTTCCGCTAGCTTGTAATCGTGATCATCGTCCGCGCGGACCTCCGTCAGGCGGAGGACGTAGCCACTGCCAGGCCCGTGTGCCACCGGCAACGGCGCGGCGAGCTTGACGCCCTCGTCCTCGTGGTCGAACGAGGCGGCGACCCTCCCGGCGTCCTTGGTGACCCAGTACGAGGCCGGCGTCGACGCTACACGTGCACGTTTCTGTACTTTTTCTTGGACACAAAATTAACGGCCAGGTGGCTAGCACCTTAGCATTGCGTTTAGCTGCGGACTTCGGACTTCTTGCTTCCGTTTCCAGCTCCGCAGGCGTCATGGCTGTAGAAGTGACAAGCGGGAAGACGTCCGTATAGACGTAGGCTACGTAGACAGGACGGGCGGGGCGATTAGATTGGCATATATAGATGCGTGCCAAAGAATTTAGCCTGGTTTGATTCGCCGGGTCATATGCCACCATGTCCCCAGCTTGTCGATCAAGCTTAGGTAGCTTAGCCACAATAATTCACTACAATGATCCCCTATCATTATGAATTCCATGGCTGAAATCCCCCCACCTCCTCCGTCAACCCATAAATAGCCCGTCCTGCAGGCCACCTTCAACATGTATGGCGACCTCAACCTTGCAGTAATAGGGAACACATATTGTGAGTTCGTGTAAGGTGAAGATGATGGTGTCAGTGAGGAAGAGAACCTCATGGCTCGGTCTCCTCTTCTTCATTGTCGGCATGCTGCTCCTGCAGCTTACTTTGACGGAGGAGCGGGAGGTACCTTCCGTGGTGCCCCTTCGGCATGATGTTGAGGAGCGACAGGATGCCATGGTGCTTAGGGACAAGAGCATTGTGCATGGTAGCGTGGTTGCTAAGGACGTGAATGTTGCTAAGCGTCAGCACAGTGCAGTGGGACTGCGGGGTGGAGGCGGAGGCGGCGGTGGAGGAGCTGGTGGTGGTGGCGGCGGTGGAGGAGGAGGCGGCGGAGGAGGAGGTGGTGGTGGCGGCGGCGGTGGAGGAGGAGGGGGAGGAGGAGGGGGTGGAGGTGGTGGTGGTGGAGGAGGCAAGTGATGTGTCGCAAGGTGTGCTCAACCAAAGAGTGTTGTCCTAGTAACCCAATATGTCTTGTTGTGCCTCTTAGTTGTGTCGTCATATTGTGTATGAATAACAATCGCACTCATGTTAGTTGCGTCATCATGTCGTGTATGAATAATAATGGTATACTCCCATTAGTTGCGTCATCATATCGTGTATGAATAATAATCGTACTTTATGTTTAGTGATTGAACGACTTGTTTCGTATCGCTTATGGTATGTATTCACAAAGGAGCAAAAACTAGCACATTGTTATTGTATCTATATCTATCTTCTATATCTATACCTAATATATATACTAGGTAGCGTGCCCGTGCATTGCTACGGGATAGCTAACATTTTGTACTAAAAACACACGGATCGCACGATAAGATAATAATACTGTAAAAATTAAATACCAACGTTAAAGTGACATTTAATCCAAAAAGCAAAGTTTATGAATTTAACACAGTCACGGAGAGCGTGACGTCGTAGGCTCACAGGCTCTACTGTATAGATCTTTCCGTGATGCGGCTAAGATAATGTTTTATATCGGCAGGAAGAAATCTCCGATATTTATTTCTTTCATGCGCCAATAAATCCACGAATAAGTTTCGCCGCATCTCCATACCATCCTGTACATAGGTTCGAGTATATATGTAAATATAGGTAAATGCTCGTGCGTTGCAACGGTAAAAACAATGTTACGATAACATATGTATGAACATATGTTGTACTATTACCTATAAATATGATATATGGAACACCAATATTACATAAGTCTTCATGTTGTATAGACCGTTATAAAGTTTAAGAAATCATTAGTATTTTACCTTCTAACTTGACTATAAACCATCAATTTAAGGGCCCTAGGATACATGAAAAAAGACAAAGGTAATATCTTTCAGAACAAGATAATTAGATTTGGATAGGTAACTATAAACGTATCAGACAACCATCTGGACCAATTCTTAACCTACAGAAGTATATATCATGTGTTAACAATCAATAGTGCAAGGGAGGTGTCATGCATAGTCCCTATTCTAGGTTGTTTGTTTGTTCATCATGCAATTGCAAGCATTTCATAATTTAAGCACATACAGAGTTCTTAAGTTGTGTGCCTGATCCAAAGCTTAAGTCGCCAGCTAGAATTGGTAGAACTCTTGAGTCCACAATTGGATCAGATATAGTATCCGTGGGTATCTCATTCTCTGATTCACGAAGGATGGCATTAAACATAGCAATATCTAAATGAGCTACGCAATGCTCCATCACCTGATAGAAACATAAAAAATTTCATGACTTCATATAAAAGATACCATTACCAAAGAAACAAAAATCAGCATCTGAAAGCATACCAATTTTGCCAACACGGGTAAACATCCACACTCATGTCCACCAGCACAAAGAGGACAACTTCTGCTGAATGCATCATCAAATGCAGTTTTCCAGAGATTAATAGAAAAACTCCTATATTGCTGATCACCTAGAAAGCCCTAACAACCTCCCAATCTTTGGAGTTGACAAATCTTCTACAGGGGTTTGTATGTGGGGTGTCATTGCATGTGAAATGAAAATCCTTCAGAAAACTAAAAAATGAATTAGTTTGCAGTAGGTTTTACTCATCACTGTTTTATAGCAGCCATACTCAACTTTTTGGAAAGTGCCAAGACAGTAATAGGGTTAACCTTTATATGCTACCACATATTCTCCAATGCATCTACAATGTGCTAGGTTCACGCCAATCATCTAGCAGCTTCATGATATTGGGTATACTTATCATTGTAGTTATTTTTCCATCATGTTGTAGCAAAACTCCTCTCAGGCTTCTTTGCACCATTTGTGCTGAAAACCTTAAATAGACTTGAGTGCCATGAAGTACCAAATGTTTGTGCAACAATCTCTCAGGCAAATGTGCTCGATAGCCAAAATGTCAGCCTACATCAAAATTAGGTTCTTACTTCTTAAATTTTGATCTGAAAAAATTGATGCTAACAACAATAAGGGAAACAAGCGGTAGAACGTAATTATAATTTACCTTGAAACATCATTACCACAAGATTTTGAAACAAGCAGAAGCCCAGAAACTGAATTTTTTGCAACTGAAGCTTTCCTATCTGAGAACCAAAATTTTGATGCATGAATGTAAATCCTAGATAAATGAGGAGCTAGTGTATGAAACTTATGTGATGAACAACCATGCTCTAGCACCAAAGAGTAGAGAGAAACCTCAAGAGCAGCCTCATTATTTTCATATGAAACTTAGTTGCCATTATCAGCTAGGTTTTCTTCAGTATTAGCAATTCCATAGTCAGTGCCCCAAATCTGATCACATTTCGGAGCTTCATCCAAATATCAATCTCCTTTGCCTCTTCAGTGGCTTTACCTTCAATCTCTCTATCCTCAATGGCATTACCATTAGTTACTTTGCTCTGAATAGGTTTATCATTAGTGACTTGACATTCAATGACCATATTATCCTTTATTCCATCCTCAATGTCCTCATCATTCTTTGCTCTGTCTCAACAACTTTGTCATCGGTGGCTCTGCCTTCGACAGTGCTATCATCCTTGATTCTGCCTTCAACTGCTTTATCATCTACGGGTTATTAGTAAAAAAAGAAAAAATCCATCTCAAAGAAAAAAGGAACAAAACTTACACCATTTAAACATGAAAATATCAGACAAATATTAAAGCAATAGATATTAGTATGATTGTTATTTTACATCTACAGGCAACAAATCACGAATGAATCATTAATGTCTAATAGAATGCATAAATAACCAACGCCATAGTCATAAATTAAGTCTGTTGAGCTAAAGAAAACAAGGAGACAAAAACAACCATTTCCCTTGCTTATCTGAACAATCCAACAGTTGTTGCTGCTTTCACTTCACCAACAAAAGATAAATATCAAGTTACTGCTAATTTCTTCTAAACTGTCATGCCTGCTTGTTCATAGAGGTGGGAACATCATCACAAGATTATGTAAATTCGATTAGCATTCTATCTCTTTCTAGCAAGAAGCCAATTATGGCTACCAGCTCGAGATTATGATTTAGTAGTACATACTACCACCTTATTAATTCTAGAGCTCAGAGAAATGATGTGGTAAGATATTTCACTACCTTAAACAGTCCCTGTTTGTATTATTACTAGCAATAATCTTAGTATTTTTTTTATGAAACTATCCGAAGGTACAAAATTACACGTGACAATCGAGTCATGCAAAGATTAGATAGAAAATATCAATGGTGTATGAACCCCATCATCTTTTTCCTCATCATCGTCCCCAGCATCATCCTACTCAATGGCTCGCCATGGTATAGCGGCAGATTAAGCACCATACAAAAATAGGAAAAAAAGATTATCAAGGTTGACTGAATTTTGACACTGGTCTATACACTCACAATCACCGATTTCAACGAGCGCCATCAGCCTGTCGGCAACATCGAGCTCCTTGGTGTCCTACAGGGGGCACGCGAAGGCCTCGAGATCACGTACTCGCCACCGGCAGCATCATGTATGCCCGTTCCTGCAAAAAGCAGAAGGAATCAACAACGATCAGCGAAGTGCCCGGCCTGGGCGCAATCGACCCCGCGAGATTGGCCTCTTGCTAGCTCCTGGACGACGCGGGCGAGGGCGAGATTGTCCTCTTGCTAGTTAAGGCCAGTGAATGGCCACCTCCCATCAGCCAGCGGCGCGACCGCCACCGCAACGTGGTAGATAATCATGTTTGGTTGTTTTGCATGAAGGAAAATCATAACCTCTTGATGAGAATAATTTCTTATTTGATTTGATTTGATTGATTGATAGTAGTTTGCTTTTTTATACAAGAAAGTTATATCACAACAAGCATGATGGTCGCGCGAGGGAGCTCTTCCTTTTACATGGAAGGAAACTATCATGATTGCCACCGCACGCGGGTCTCATGCAAGGAAAATCAACAACTGCATGCAAGAAAAATCAACATCTGCCGTGATTGTCGCACGGAGGTGGGATCAATCGCATGGGGTTGCAGACGGACGAACCAAGACAATTGTCGCACCAAAACGATATGCACACTTTATTTTTTTAGTTGCAGGAGATATACCAAATACTAAAGAGCTGAAGTTTTTCTCCGTGAACCACCGTTGTTTCCAACTTTTCTGTCTACATGTCCTTTTCCTGTTTCTTTTTCATTTTTTTCGTTACCTCCTCCCACCGTTCAGTTGTGTACGTGACTTTTTTGTCCCGTATTTTTTTTATAAAATTAATAAATATATTATGGGTCTTTAAACTCTTTACCCTTATCTAATGCAATAAAATAATTCGGTGATGGCTGAAATCTTAAATAGCTTATCGTCCGATCTAATCTAATATCTATATACCTATATACCTAGGGTTCCATGACTTTTTTTATTCTTGTTTTCTGTCTCCCATTTTTTCTTATAAATAGAAAAAATAATCCTTGACTGAAATATAAAATGATTTATCATCCAATTTAATCTATATCTATAATACCTATTGTTCCACGACTTTTTTTCCTCTTTTTTGTCTCCTATTTTTTATATAAATATAAAAAATAAACAATAAATATAGTATTTTGGATCTTTTAACTCTCTTCTCTAATAAAGGGCCGATTCGGCAGGCTGTGCTGCTACGGCTGTTTGCCTCCTCACATTTTACTAGCGTTGAACAAGCAGCGGCTGATACAAGCAGCCGAACAGCCATGGCCTGGAACCTTAAGCAGTTTGTCATTCGATCTAATCTATATCTATATACCTATATATACATAATATTATAAACGAATAATTTCTTTTTCGGTCGCTTCTAGAAACTCACTTTTGAGGCTCGAGTCATCTACCACATGTCCACAAATTAAACCTAATCTTAATCTGATATGATCACTCTATCCTGCTCTTACGCCTTAAATGTTTCGTATTTCACCTTGACTTATGATCCGTGCTCATACGAGTTAAAACAGCTTGTATACAAAAATAGTATGAAATGCGATTTCAATACATATCGGTTCCGTCGTAACATGCAGGTATGTTTGCTAATTCAACTAGAAATCGCACCTCAAAGCAAATACAACCTGTCCATAAATTGAGCCATCAACGGAAGTGCTCCTCCACTCGGCCGACCACCGGCGCAGACCACGCCATCACTGGCGCGGACGGAGCTCGCATGGCCGCCATTGCCGGCCCTCGTGGATCTCCCTCTCGGCCAGCTTCTCGGCGGGGGTGTGACCATGCCGCGGCGGCTCGCCTCAGCCACCGCCGCCTGGAAGTCCTCCCCGGCGCTGGCGCCGCTGGCCGCCCTCAGATCCGCGAGGGAGTCTGGGCTCTGGCATAGGGAGTGGTACAGGCGACGCGAGCGGAGGCCGGCGCGAGGAGAGCTAGAGGCCACAAGCAGAGGCTGGCGTGGGGAGGCGGCACGAGACTGCGAGCAGAGGCTGGCGTGGGGAGCAGCGGGGCAGAGGTGGCGCGGGTATAGAGATAGGCTTGCATTGGGGTAGACAGGCCGAGCGAGAATCCCTATCTCTGGCCGACGCGGGTGTGTTGTGCGTTAGGCGTGTTAGTTGATCTCCACCAATAGGCCCAACGGCCTATTGGGCCCTTGCCTCTGCTCCCTGATCGGGGGAGCCCAACCCTAACTGGTTGGTGGGCCCCTGTCGCACAGCACATATATATAGAGGAGTGGGGAATTGGGCTCGGGTCATGAGGTTGAACGGAGCCGCCATCCCACTACAGTAAACCCTAAACCGATCAAAAGAGCTGCTGCCAGCGACGGGATGTGCCTCACCACCGGACCGCCATCTCTCCACCAGCGCCACTGGTGATCGTCTCCACGGCGATGGACGCCTACTACACCGACGGCATCGGCGTCTACCCGCTGCGGTGCATCCACGGAGAAGACAAGGATGCTTACCTGATCCTACGGTCACAGAAAGGTACACATCGATCCCAACAATGGTATCAGAGCTAGGTTGCCTCTGTGTAACCCTAACCCTAACCGGGTAAAAGAAGAAAGAAAGAAAGACCGGGTCCTTTCGGATCTGAACAGAGAAGAAATCTCAAGAACTCTAACCCTAACCCTAAAAGGGGAAGGGGATAATCTGTTCTCTGAGCCCAGTTCTTGAATCGGGTTCAACCGAACCCTAACCCTAGATCTCCTTTTCGAGTAAACGAGGGAAAAGAAAAGAAAGGAAATTCAAGCGAAAAGAAAAAGAATAAAGAAAAGGGGTCGGCACACGAACCCTAACTCCAATCGGTCAAACGAAGAAAAGCAAACAAGATCTAGATCCGATTGGGGAAGAAGAAGAGAAGGGGTGGATCTACCTCGCCGTGCGTCGAAACCCTAACCCTAACCCTAGTTTCCCATTTGGATGAACTCGAAAAGAAAAGGAAGAAGAACAATACAAATCCGAAGGGGGAAGGGGTGGATCTACCTCGCCGTGCGTCGGGATGTCCCTTCACCGGCGCGGGAGAAGAAGCCGAGCTGGGGGAGCTGGCTCGCCGGACTCGGCCAAGGGGGCGTCGCGGCTAGGCCGCTCGACGGCGGCGTGCTCACCCGTTGGGGAGCACGCGCGCCGGTGAGGGGGCCGGTGACGGTGCCATGGTCGCTCCTCCATCTTCGCTCGCTCTCGGTGTCTCGCTGTGGCTGCGCTGAGGTAGAGAGAGGAGAGAGCGGCAAAGAAGAGAGAGAATCAGAAAGGAGCAAATGAAACTAGGGTTCGGGACCATGGCCGGTGAAGACTTTTTATTCGGCCAAAACAATCGGACGGCCGTCGGATGAGATCCAACGGCGCCAGATGCATGGGCCAGCAAGCGGGCCAGGTGAGCGAGCGCACCGCGCGGCACTTTGCTGGCCCAGGCCCAGGTTGCGGCCTGGGTGCGACCGGGCGTCGCGCACAGAGCTGGGCCAGGCTATTTAGCAGGCCGGGGCCGTGTACTGTGGCTGATAGGTTGTGCACTGTTCCTACATGCTGGGCCAAAAATGAATAGAAGCATATAGAAAGGTTTTATTTAATTTCAGAAGCTGACTTGAATGAATTCCAATGGTTTAAAATTTCTGGTAAAATTACACCAACGTGTTATTTTTCTAGAAAATAGATATGAACCAGAAAAGCTTCTGAAAAATAGATAATGAATTTTTCATGCTTTTTCTTTTTCAGTAAATGTTTATTTCCTAGAAAATTGAAAATGCAAATTGGCTCAAAAGAAAAATAGAAAAGTAATTTTTCTCTGTGGGTAAAATTCAAGAAAATTGAGTGAAAGTTTTTCTGCTGCTAAAGAAATTGTTTATTCTCCAGTTCATTTGAACCAATGTGGTATTTAGTTGGAGAAAAAGAGATTTTTTCCGCTGCTAAAGAAAATATTGATTCTCCAGTTATTTTGAACCAATGTGGTATTTAATTGGAGAAAAAGAGATTTGACATGATTATGATGTTGTTATTTTCTGACCAATGTTGTTAATAACAATATCATAATTTTAATGATTTATGCATTAATTCTACTTCTGCCCAACGGTGATGTAGAATTAGTGTATAAGAAAAGTTGATAATTTTAATGATTTATGCATTAATTCTACTTCTGCCTAACGGTGATGTAGAATTAGTGTATGAGAACAGTTATAAAAGTTAATGATTTATGCATTAATTCTATTTCTGCCCAACGGTGATGTAGAATTAGTGTGTAAGAACAGTTGTGAAAGTTAAAGATTTATGCATTAATTCTATTTCTGCCTAACGGTGATGTAGAATTAGTGTATAAGAATAGTTTTATGTTTTGATTTTGATCAACGTTGGAATCAAGGCATGCAAATGGTGTTATTTTTATGTTAAGAAAAGTGTTGACCTGGTTTCCATCTTGTCTAAGGTGGACTGGGTAGTCACCTCACCATTTTTCACTGAGTTATGTGGCACCGGTGAGGGAGACAAAAGAGAATGATGCCACTTTGGACAATTAAAGAAAGGGATTTTGAATCCCAAAAGATATCCTATGACTTTTAAGCATAGGAAGTGGGTCACTGCCAATAAAAAATGTTTGGCTGTGATAAAGAACATGATTGAACCTACAATTATGGGCTCAATCCCAGAATGTGACACGGTCACCGAGTACCTCGATATAATAAAGAGTCAGTTCACTGGCTCTTCAAAGACATATGCTACCCAGCTGATAAAGCAGCTGGTGACAGAGTGTTACTCTGGCAATGGTAGCATAAGAGAGCTCACGATGCGTTGTTGAAATTATGGCACTATCGTTCAGGCCATATTTCGAGGGGGAGAATAGAAAGACTAGTTAAGAATGATATTCTTCCTCCATTAGAGCTCTCAGACTTAGAACAATGCAGAGAATGCATAAAAGGAAAGTATGTAAAGAAGATTAAGAAAGATGACAAACAAAGCGCAGGAATTTTACAGATTATTCACACAGACATCTGTGGTCAACTTTTTTGTAAAGAGTGTGGATGGTTATGATCCGTTTATAACATTCACAGATGATTACTCTCATTATGGCTATATTTATCCAATCAAAGAAAGAACAGAAGCATTGGATAAATTTAAGATATTAAAGATTAAGATAGTCAGGTCTGACCATGGGGGAGTACTATGGTCGGCATACCCTAAAAGAATGGCATAGTAGCCAAGTATTCTATACCGGGTGAACCTCAGCAGAATAGAGTAGCTAAAACCGCCATTCATATTCTCAATAGAGTATCAAGAAAGTCGGTGCTCAAAACACCGTATGAGTTGTGGACAGAAAGAGTACCCTCACTTAACCACTTGCGTGTGTGTGGGGAGCCCTGCTGAGGCTAAAGTATTTAACCCAAACATTGGGAAGTTATATCCCAAAATAGTAAGTTGCCATTTGTTTGGCTACATAGAAAAGTCAAAAGGTTTTCGTTTCTACTGTCCAGAGAGACACACAAAGTTTGTGGAAACGAGACACATTGTTTTCCTAGAGGGTGAAAAGATGAGGGGGAGCATGGTAGCTCGAGAAATTGACCTTGAAGTGAAGCGGGTGTATGCGCCCACTCCAATGATTCATGAGCCAATTTTCTCACTACATGCTGTCGCTGCACCGACAGTGCAAGATACTATGGTGTTAGCACCTTTTGTTATTCCACCTGTGGCAACAATGAATGAAAATGAGGAACCTGTTCTTTAGGATTCTATAGAACCTATTGCCACATATGAGGGAGAGCAACAACAACCTCAAACAGTAGATATGCCAAATATGGAGGTCCCTAGAAGGTCTCAAAGAGTTAGAAAATCAGCTATTTCTGCTGATTATGAAGTGTATAACACTAAGGAATTTCAAATGGAGGATGATCCCACCTCATTTGAAGAAGTCATGAGAAGTGATCATTCATCAAAGTGGCTTGAGGCCATGGAAGATGAAATGAAATCAATGAATGCCAATAGAGTTTGGGACTTAGAAATAATTCCTAAAGGAGCCAAAACAGTAGGCTGTAAATGGGTCTACAGAACAAAACTTGACTCTCAAGGGAATATAGAAACATATAAAGCATGACTTGTGGCAAAAGGCTTTATGCAAAGAGAAGGGATTGATTACAATGAGACCTTTTCTCTAGTCTCATGTAAAGTTTCCTTCAGAATCATAATGGCATTAGTGGTACATTACGATTGAGAATTACATCAGATGGATGTAAAGACAACATTTCTCAACAGAGACTTAGAGGAAAATGTTTACATGGCACAACCGAAAGGTTTTGTCATGGAAGGAAAAGAACGAATGGGATGCCGCCTAAAAAATCCATTTATGGATTAAAGCAAGCTTCAAGACAGTGGTACTTGAAGTTTGATCAGTCAATAAAGAATTTTGGGTTTTTTAAAAAGAATGTAGAGGACAATTGTGTCTATGCAAAGTTTAAGAATGGGAAGTTTATCTTCGTTGTCCTGTATGTGGATGATATCTTACTTGTTAGTAGTGATATCAGTCTACTACAGGAGACAAAGAAGTTTTGTCCTCAAAACTTGATATGAAAGATCTTGACGAAGACTCGTTCGTTCTAGGGATCGAGATTCACCGAGATAGAAGAAAAGGGGTATAAGGACTGTCACAAAAGGTATACATGGAAAAGATCTTAAAGAAATTCAGTATACACAAATGTAGTCCCTCACCTGCTCCTATAGTCAAGGGCGACAGATATGGAGATTTTAAATGCCCCAGGAACCAATATGAGCTCAATCGATAAAGTGAAAGTGATTCCATATGCTTTAGCTATCGGAAGCTTGCAACATGCTCAAGTATGTACGCGCCCTGACTTGGCATTTGTTACCGGGTTTTACTTGGCAGATTCCAGAGCAATTCTGGAATAGAATACTAAAATTAGTAAAGAAAGTCTTGCATTATTTGCAAAGAATGAAAGGTCTCATGATGACATATAGAAGATCTGATTCACTCCACATGGTGGGATATTCAGATTCTGATTATGCGAGAGTGAATGCATATCCAGACATGGATTTTCTATCATCTCGCAAAGGGGAGCTATTTCATGGAAAAGCTCAAAGCAAACTGTCACTATATCGTCCACAATGTATGACAGTTTGTAGCGTGTTATGAGGCAACGGGCAGGTGAACTGACTAAAGAAGTTCATACCTAGTTTGAAGGTGGTTGACGACATCTATAGACCACTTAAAGTTATACTGCGATTATAATCTGGCAGTATAGTATGCTCACAACATAAGTCAAGTGGTGCTGTCAAACACATTGACATAGAGTATTATGTTGTGAAAGATAAAGTCCGGGATCAAGTCATAAGTCTTGAGCATATAAGTACAGAAAAGATGCTCGTGGATCCGCTTATAAAAGGCTTACCACCCAACGTGTTCAGAGAACATGTAACAAAAGAAGGCCCAAAGATAAGTATCTATTTCAGAACAGAGTAGTGAGTTGTAGCTGTTAAGTCTATCGGCAATGGACCATGACGATGAGACATGCTCTATGAGCTAATCTGTAATGGAATGAACAAAAGTAAATGATATGAAAGTGAAAGATGGAATGAGATCAAGGGGGAGAATGTTAGTTGCTCTCCACCAATAGGCCCAATGGCCTATTGGGCCCTTGCCTCTGCTCCCTAATCGAGGGAGCCCAACCCTAACTGGTTGGTGGGCCTCTGTCGCACAGCACATATATATAGAGGAGTGGGGAATTGGGCTCGGGTCATGAGGTTGAACGGAGCCGCCATCCCGCTACAGTAAACCCTAAACCGATCAAAAGAGTTGCTGCCAGCGACGGGATGTGCCTCACCACCGGACCGCCGTCTCTCCACCAGCGCCACTAGTGATCGTCTCCATGGCGATGGACGCCTACTACAGCGACGGCATCGGCGTCTACCTGCTGCGGTGCATCCACGGAGAAGACGAGGATGCTTACCCGATCCTACGGTCACAGAAAGGTACACATCGATCCCAACAGGGCGGACACGGATGGGACTCAACTCGGAAGGACCGATATGTGGTTGGATAAGATGGAGATATGAGAAGTGAATAATGGATGCTGCTGGGATTGATTTCTTGACTGAATAGATTAGGATGATCAAGAGAGGGGAAGAATCGAAATTAGACCATTTGATCCAGCATTTAGCAGTAGCAGGAAGACGAGGACTTTCAATGCTTGGAATTTATTTCATTTTATTTAAGGGTCAAGGTAAGTCCAAGTAAATCCAATCAAGATGATACTCCTTTTGTCCCAAAACAGTTGACGTTGAAGGTTTGACCATGAGCGGCAAAGGCCTGGTTCAGCGGTCGGTTGACCCTGACCATAGTCACCAGCAACCGTGAGAGTGCACCGGTCCTGCAACACTGCGAGACGTGTGCCCCATGTTCCTCGTGCGGAGTCAATGCACTCCAAAAATCTCCTAGTTGAAGAATTTCATATAAAAAATATTGGGGAAATTATAGGTAAATGTGCAATGACATTCACTTGATAGCCGCTAGCTTAGAATAAGTAACTGATGTGGTGGCCGTAGGTGTTGTGGTGATCTTGTCTTGATGATTGGTTGGTGGCAGTGGCAACGGCAGCGCCGTGCATGGAATGGGTGCCACCTTAGACGATGCAGACCGATCACCATAACATGGACTCCGAGAGAAACCAGTGGTTCCCGCCTCCTCCTGCAACAAGGCAACGGTACACGCTGTATCCAAATTCTTTGGGCGTAAAACCAACACAATAGCTTTAATGTCAGCGCGAAGGCCGTCAATGAAACGCATGGCGTCACTACGTCACATATGGTTTTTAGGGGCGGCTAATAAGCATTTGTAGGAGCGGTTCGGCCAGCCGCCCCTATCATACCGTCTCTACAAATCATGTATTTGTAGGGGCGGTTCCCAGACCACCCCTACAAATCGATTTGTAGGGGCGGTTGATACTGTAGCCGCCCTTATAAATCGATTTATAAGGGCGGTCTGAGAACACCAGCCGCCCCTACAAATTGATTTGTAGGGGCGGCTACAGTACCAACCGCTTCTACAAATCATTTTTCTGCCAAAAAAATAAATTTACAATTCAAATTCGACCAGAACATATATTTTTCATGCACAACTCCATCATGACTTATCTTCTTCTGCGATTGTACTAAAACTCAATGTCAATACACATTTATTTATACCAGATTATAACAAATATTCCATGACAATACACGGTGCAAATTATTGTGCTTGCTGTTCATTTAAACTATGAGACTCCACATAAGTATATGAAAAGTAATGTGAAAACCAATCTTCGCTCGATGCAATTAACACATGAGAGAACAAGACACACAGCAATTGATGGTATATCTGCTCGACCTGGAAAACCATGTGAAACATCCATGCCAAGAATTAATGTTGGTATTTGAGTCACAACTGGTATCATTTGACGATGTTCCAATGCTAGTTTAGAGTTCATTCCACCAAGCTAGTCAACAGGAAAAATCATATTAGTCAAGAAAAAAACTAATAACAGGATCTATGTTCAAACAAGGTGCGGCCACAAATCAGATGCTGACAAATGTATACCTTAGCATTAATTTTCAGAAGAACATTAGTGAAATATTGATCATTCATCTTATTACTGGGAGCTGATGAAAGATGTTACTATCTTGATAGAGTTCAAAGCATTCCAACACCTGGCAGACAAGAATTAAGGCCTACAGACAACCTTTATAATGCTAATCATAACTGAAGAAGCCTGTGATACAGGAAAGTATCAACGGATTAGAACAATACATAGAAAAATAGGAGAGGGAAATTTCAAAACTAATAATCAATACACTATAAAAGGTCAAAACAAAGAAAATTTTGGTTCTAAATTAATATAACAACTAAAGGCCACTATCATCTCATTTCGACAAACCCTGGCCATGTAGCTTCTTTGTAATATTTAGGAAACAATTCAATAGTCCAGCCTTTCAGATCATTCCTCTCATATTCTACTTAACCATGCTAATGCCATAGAAAGGTGTACTCTAAGTGATTTATCATTAATCCATACTTATCATATACATAATTTATCCTATGACTTACCCCTATTGTGAGTAGAATATTGGTTATGGTTTACTTCTCCATCAATAGCACAAGTTATTAATACATGTCCGTGTCAGACCTTCCCTGTGGTAAAAATATAAATAACGATACATGGAATACTCCCAGGTGAAGTGCTACAATAGTATAATTATCTGTGCGCTTGCAAATTCCTTTTATTTATATATATTCTTTCTAGTCACATGAAATAATAAAGTACTTCTTAGTGTCATTCTAGAAGTGGCACTAGGTTTTACCAATAAGCATTTCTGGCACCAATACTAGGGATGACAATCTAGTAAAAGATGCTAAGGAATATAAACAGCATACGGTGACTACTTAAAACAAGTGACACGTTAATAAATACCAACATTGATGTAGGCAGCATCTTTGTGGGTTTTGGGGCAGTCGTTCCTCGAATGTCCAACGTTGCCATAGACTTTGCATGTCATATGCGAGTCTATGGCTTGGATGGTGCCCTTCATTGCTTCCTTCTTGTGGGCACGCTCGTCTAACCTCTTCATTAATACATCTAGTTTTGTGGCAAGCATATTCGTCTCCTTCACGGTATGCATGCCTTTTTGTTGTTTCTGTGTTCTTTCCTCGCTCCAGCTCTTATTTGACACCATATTCTTGATGAGAGCCATAGCTCTATTGATGGTGAGCAAGAGAAAGGCACCTCTAGTAGTGGCATCGATGTGCACCCTCAATATGGGTGTTAACCCATTGTAGAAGTTCTGGAGCACAAGCTAGCTTTCTATCCCATGGCACAAGCATGCTTGGATGTACTCCTATAGCCTCTCCCATGCCTCAGGAATAGACTCCATGGAATTCTACTAGAAGATGGAAATTCTTCCCCTCAGGGCATTGGTTTTTCCCATGGGGAAGAACTTCAAGAGGAACGTCGTGGAGCATTTCGCCCATGTGTTGTCTGCTTCCTTGTCCTTGTAGAACCATTATTTCACCTTCCCCATGAGGGAGAAGGGAAATAGACGGAGTCTAAAGCTTTTAGGTGTGATGGCTTTGATGATGATGGTGTCGCACAGCTGAAGGAAGTGTTGTAGGTGCGCATTTGTGTCCTCGCTGGGCAAACCACAAAATGGGTTTGCCTGTACCATCATGATTAGGCTAGTCCTGAGTTCAAAGTTTCCATTGCTCGTGTTGACAGCAAGCCCAACGGGCATGTTGGAAATAGCGGAGATAGAGCACTCGAGGAGCGACTTGTTGGCCATAGCGGTAGTAGCGGATGGTGCAGGGGGGACTGGTTCGGTTGTCGGTGGAGTAGCAGAAGAAGGAATGGTATGGGACCGGCTCTTTTTTAGGAGTGCCTCTGGATTTTTGGTATAGTTTTTTGGCAAGTCAAAACCGGTCATACACTACCTTGTTTTCACCCACAACAGGAAAAAACATGAAAGATTAGCCTGCATGAGTAATGGCTACTACACAATTATATTATCATAGACATGTCCTGCTAGAATCTTTTAACTGATGCCTTCCCTAGTAACGACGCTAGAAATGCTTGTTCGCATTTCTTAGCGTCGTCACTAAGATTTGGTATATGCTAGCAATGTCGCCAAGACATGCCTTGATGATAGTTCTTAACAATTACAGAAACATTCCATAAGCGCATGGAATTATTGTTGTAGCATTTCACCCGAAAGTATTCAGGGTATTGTTATTTATATTTTCTGAAAGGAAGGCATAGTGTAAAAGTTCCTAGCAGGGATAAGGACAAGATAATGTGACTGTATACTAGACCAATACTCACTACAGGGGTAAGCCTTGATGGTTTTAAAGATAGTGTGACACACACTTGGGCCAACCTCAAGGATAAAAGAGAAAGAAAGAATAAAAGAATAAAAGAATGTTTCTTAAGTGGAGCAGGCTTATCCTAATATATTCATGCAAAGAATAGTGAGTGATCATACAAAATACATGGTTAGGGCTAGACCTAAGTATAAGATGGACAGGGAGAACTCTAGGCACTAGTCTACCAGCAAGCCAGGGAGGATTTACGAACTCCAATACGAATACCCGAACGTGGGGGAATACAAGGGATGGATAGGGTTGTCACCACCTGCCGCTTACCCCTCAACCGTGGAGCATCATCACATTCAAAGGCTTTCGTATACCCAAACAACATGCCCATGTATAAAGAATCTACCTGTATCCCCTAGGACATCGACCCTAGGGATCGATAAGCATAGGACATGGGCAAACCCGAAGGAACGACGAACCGCCACCTCAACTGAGCTCTAATTCTAATCATATAAGTTGTATGAATGATTAAGCATAAAGTTCTATGTGCTAAGTTCATAACATAAAAACTATATGCTAGGTTATATACGAAGATAATAACACAAGAACTATACTCTGATTCAAATGCAAAACTATAATGATAAGTAGAGGACAAGAACATATTGGAACTATCTGTATTTCTCATATCAAGTGTTGCCAAGATGTCCAAGCCTCTTACAAGCTTTTCCAAACACCAAAAGACTACTAAAACAAAAATATTACAAGTGTGGAATGATGTAGTGGCTCCAAAATGGTGTGGGGGGGGGGTATGACCCCCGGTACCCGCAAGGCTACACATGGGCCAAGCCGCTAGGGGAGGCCTAGCCCACAAGACTATGCATGGGTCGCGCCACCAGTCGAGGCCCAGCTTGCAAGATAATGCCACATGAAGTATGCTGCAAGACGACGTGCTTCACAAGGCAACGTAAAGATTGTCGGCGATCAATGAAATCTACTCGGATATGATAGATATTATACGATTTGTAACTTCCTATCTTGTAAACTGATCAGAATGGAAATAACCGATCTATAACCCAACCCCCCAAGCTATATAAGGTGGGTAGGGACCCCCCTCATTTTAATCGAATCATACACAATACAAACCATAGGAACATAGGACGTAGGGTATTAAGTTGACGGCCTGAACCTGTCTAAATCACTGTCTATTGCATTCTATGTCACCATCCAGTTCCCTCATGCGCACCTCCACCGATTCATCTACTACTATGGGCATACCCCTTGGTAGACTGTCGACCAGATTTTGTCGATAGTGGCACACTAGGTAGGGGGTGTTCATGTTGAATCCATGGTGAACCAGATGGTCACCTTCCCAAGCTCCATGGCCCCCCCACGAGCCAAGCCAGATCTTCATGGTCGGATCTATGACTGGGGTCATCAGCCCTGACGGCAACGAGGAGATCGTGGAGCCAGTGCAGGACCACCCTATGCCGATCATGCTAGTACCAGCAATGACATCTCTAGTCCTGGCACCATGTCGCTGGATCAGGAGATCCATCAGCAACAACAATCTGATTGCATCCATTGATTGGGTCACAGATCACCTAACAGAATGCCAGCTCCTCATGGATTTGGTCCTAGATCGATCTAGAGTGAGCGGTGATTTTCCCATGCTCCAAGATCACCAAGCCACAGTGACTGAGCGACCTACTCGGCCACACAGTGCAAGGCAGATAGATTTTGATCTGGTGATCATGGCTACTCTAGAAGGGTGCACAGTGCAGTGACGACCACTGCCCACCACCGACCTTCGCTTGGATGACTATGAAGCCCCAATAGAGAACTTGATGAGGCCCTACCCCTTAAGGGCTAGAGGGTGCAGGATCTACGTGTCAGAACAACGTCCACCACCTCTTCACCGACCATGTCAAACGCAATCACATAACCGACCTTTACATGATTGACCCAACTGACCCTGGTCAGCCTACGCCCATGGTCAACATGGTGGCTATTCATTAGCTCTTAGAGGATTCCCCTCTTCCAACCAAATCTCTTCATCATGTCTTGGACGAAAGCCCTAATGATTCTTCCGAGGGCTCAACTAGGACCCTCTTGACCTGCCCTACTTTCCCTCTAGGATTTGGGGGCATGATTTTCCACATTAGCCATGACAGTGTTACCAAGGATGGTGAAACTACTAAAGAGCGCGACGCTCGTCTAGCGAAGAACGCTGATCGCCAACGTCACCGAGACACAGAAGTGGCCTTGAGGCCAACGAAGACGGTCGCGGCCCATCCCGCCATAAATGCAATCTAGAAGAGGCATTTGACATGGTTGGCAACTAGCTAGTCTATTAGACTCCAAGTGCTAATCTCACTATCGCTTTCAATGAGCTCGACAAACTCCCTCACACTCCAGAGGTCGAGAAGGTCCATGCGCACATCATAGCTGCACATGTCTAGGTCAACAAGTTCCAAAACAAAGCACCATCTTACTCCACCATGTTGGCTCATACCCACCACTCCTGCCACTGCCCCTACCTCTATATAGATTCTAGGGGCAACTATGAAGCGTATTCACGCCAAGACGCCTACCCACCACGTCCTTAGGGAGGTTGGGGCAGCAACCGCAACTAGGAGGTCAATCAACCCAACCCTCGTTACCTTCACGATAACCTTAACGCCAGTGTAGATGCTCGTGGCCACATCAAAAACAGCAGGTCCGCACACTATGAAGTAGAGATGGAGCTCCGCCAGAGATTTGACGCTGAACATGAAGGATTCACTGCTCGCCAATCACCACTTCCTGCCGACACATCAGGACTTTGCCCCTTTATAGAGAAGCTCCGAGCCGTTCGGTGGCCACTAGGCTTCAAGGTCATTAGTGTCAATACCTATGATAGAAAGGCCAACCCCACTCAGTGGCTAACTCTATATGAGATCATCATAAAAGCCACGGGCAGAGATGAGGACATCATGGTAAACTACCTTCCTATCATGCTTAACCAGCCTACAAATAATTGGCTCCTTAGCTTGCAGGAGAACTCCATCCAATCTTGGGACGATCACAAGAAAGTCTTCACTGACAACTACATGGCTACATGCGAACAACCTGGCACCAAGTATGACTTGGAAAAGTTTCACCAGTCCTCCGAGGAATCTATGCGTGGCTTCATCAGGCACCTCTCGGAGACAAGAAACTTCATCCCCAACATCACCAACGTCGAGGCCATCACCACCTTCACCAAAGGGCTCTAACATGAGCAGCTTCGTAGCAAGCTATACCGCAAGAGGCCTACCACCATCGGTGAGCTGATACAAACAATGAATGGATACGCTAATGCCAAAGAAGCCAAATAGGCTGCCTGCTCTACTCATTGCAAAGACAGACGCTACGACGATCATGATCGCCACTGTGATGGTCATGACCATCATGATGACCATGATCGCCATCACGATGACCACAACCCTCAACATGATGATCGTCCAAAGAGCTCAAGAAGTAGACAAAGCCGTCATCACTAACCTGATACCTCCATCAACACTATTGACACCCATGTCAAGCGCACCTACGATGTGGATTTTGGCAAGCTACTGGACGGCCCATGCCCTATCCATAAGGATGGCAAGCACACCATGTGGGAGTGTAAGGGCCTAAAGACTGTGCTCAGGGGAGAAACATCAAAGAAGCAGTGGCACAATGACAATGAGACCGAGGACGGTCAAGGTAGAGACCAAGGCAAGAACAAGGGCCCTACATACCAGGATCCCACCAAGACTGTTGCTACAATTTTTGGTGGGAGG